>NC_090741.1:65141456-65171456 GCF_036898095.1 Palaemon carinicauda
CCAGTATCCATATCAGGCTGTCAGATAAAATAGAAACATTGAAAGGAAATCACGGAAAATCACTCTGGGAAAATGATACAATTCGTTTGTGTTATCTATCTACCTCATTTTAAAAACATTCAGTACTTCTGTATGTTGTAATTCTTGTTGATAATTCATACCAAAAGAGGTCTAGTTGTGGCCTATATTTAGTATACTGATGCATACACAATACATCTGTCAGTATTCTTACAAAAGAAAATATTATGCAAACGTTTACTAAGCTACATCTTCGGATTGTGGATAACATTTTACCTGCTCAGTCTTCTATTCTTTCAGTCCTCTATTCTTATAGTTTCTATTCTTACAGCCCTCAGCATCTGGGTCAATTGTTCATCCTCTGTACTTAAATTCAAATTGTTCAACTGCTTTACCCTGTAGAACAGCATTCTTTAAACTGTTGATAATTGTCTTTGTTCTGTAGTCACTGTAGACTTATGACTCTCCAACCAGTGCTGAAGTAGATTACAATATCATATTTTCACTCTTTAAACTGTTCATAATTTTCTTCGCTTTGTAGTCACTGTAGATTTTCAAATCCCTAACCAGTACTGAAGCAAAATGCATTTGTTTGTTGCTCTGTTGCCAATGTTGAATATCCCAGACCGTTCAAGGACTCAATTTCACATTTACTTTTTTATTTTGTTGAAATAAGGTTTTCAACTTCCCTCTCGTTACTGAAGTTAGTCACAACCTCATATTTTGCATTATTTAGATTAGAGTTCCAAATTTTCACCCAATGTTGTATTGAATTAAAATTTCATTATTTTATTACACTGTGGGTGACTTAAGACTTTTCTATTTCCACTCAGCACTTGAGTACAGTTAATTTTCTAAATATTCTCTTTTCCATCTAATTAACTGTATATTTCATCTTCTAACTCAGTGATGGCGTATAGTTCACCATTCTCGGTATTCTACTCTTGCTTGGTATCATGACGTCATAAGTGTGACTCTGTCTCGTGGTTCCAGCATACACTTGTGCTATGCTACAGTCCTTGCCATAGCAGGAACCCTGTTGTAATCGCTACTACGATCATTCTTGATCTTAGTGAAGATCCTGTTGGAAAAATAACTTTGTATAATGATATGCACAAAAGAAACATATATGCATTTATATATACTGTATATATATATATATATATATATATGTGTGTGTGTAAATATATATACAGTGTGTATATATATACATATACATATGTATGTATGTATGCATGTATGTATGTATGTATGTACTGTATGTATGCATGTATTTATGTATGTATGTATGTATATAAATATATATATATATATATATATACACATACACATACACATGTGCATATATATATATATATATATATATTGAGCGTATCCATCAACATAAAACCGAACGTAAAGTTAATATAGGCAACAATTTAATTAATAGGGTCGTAATATTACTTGCTATGCTAGGAAGGGTATGTTGTATGATTTTGACTGAAATATTAATATGAGTCAAAAGGAAATTATAAGGGAAGAACAGAATAAGATTAGGCAAGGAAAGGGTTACATTGAGCAAGTGCTTTTTATGAAACACTTATGTGACGGAACTTGAAGGTGAAGCTGTTGTTAGAGTATGCCTGGTTTGTTGTGAAATTGTGTCCGAGACAAAGGATTTTCAAGTTATTAGCGGTCTTTTAAGGTACATATAATCAACGCCCAAACTCCTTCTCTTTGTAGCTAGGACCAGTGAAAGCCAGGCAATAGCTGCTGATAATAGCAGGTAGAGCTATTGTCTCAATCATCCTTAACTCACAAGGAAGGTGAGGATGCAGACACTACAAGTAACTATCGGGCTTGAGTGTGTTCGAACACCGATCTAACAGATAGACAAACAGAAAAGTTTCTCTATTTATGAGGTCAAGGAAAGGACTTTGGATGTGGGTATGAAATTGTTTGCTGAGAAAAGAAGTTCTTATTGGGCTGTGAAATAAAGTGATGTTTCAAGAGGATATTAAGAAGAATTTGTGACTTTCATATATATATATATATATATATACATATATGTATATGTGTGTGTATATATATATATATATATATATACATATATGTATATGTGTGTGTATATATATATATATATATATATGCATGAAACATAGGAGGAAATAACGCAGTATATCTAGTGGTCTAGATTGGATGCTGGTGAGCCATCTCTGTATGTTGTGTAAGCTCTAACCGCACTAAAGGCTCATACATGATTTAGCAGTTAAAAAATGGATGTGTCAGTGACTTCTTTCGTTCTTTTTGGAGCCACCTCCTTTTTTAGAAGATGACAAATTGAATTTTTTTTTCACATAATATATTGAGAAGTTGACAAGTTGATTTTTGTTAATATGTTTATTTATAAAGTTATACTGTATACAGTGGAAAGTTATTTAATTGGATAACACAGTGATAAACCTAAGAAGAAGATTCTCGATAGATATCTAAAAAATTCAGTTTATTGTGCCATTTTATATAATGGCATCTTTGTACCCTGGAGGTTTTTGCCCTTTGAACAAGGAAGAATATGAGTGAAATTTCTTATCTTGGAACTTTTATGAAAGTTGCTATAACTCGGATAACGATGTTTCGAGAAGGTCGAAGTTACATAGGTACAAAGAGGGGGACTCCTCTTATTCATAGTTGGGTTTCTATCTTTTTTACATTTTTTCTCAAAGTAATTTTTTATGTCAAAGTTCGCCTAGGAATATATGGATCGGGGAGAAATGAAGAAAATACAAAAAAAACTTCAGTATAAAAGATTTTATTCCAATTGGAAATTTAGATAACCTTCGTATTTAGACATTTCCTTTGTGTTATCTTCGGCGTCTCATTTATTAAAATAACTTACACTGACGAAAATCATGTAAAAATATTATTCAGCAAATCTTGGGCAGTGCTCTTAACCATTTCACGTCCTTTTGCAGTGTACAGTTTGAACCTTTTGCAGTGTACAGTTTGAACCTTTTGCAGTGTACAGTTTGGAACTTCCCCCCCCCTTTTTTTTAAAGGATATACTGAGGCTAATATTTTTTCGTATATAAACGTATTAGTGCTAGTTTTAGCGTAAGGGCTTATATATATATATATATATATATATATACATACATACATACATTCATATATAACAGTAAACTATTTCAACGCTGTGTTCCTACTTTAACCAACTAATCAGGGATGAACCACTTTGGCAGAAAACTTCCGCGCAATGAATGCCGCGCCATATACCTAAACAACAGCCTCACCGGCTGCTCATAGTCACTTTAAAAACAGTGTGTCATTCGTCCCTAACCTCCATTAGTTCTTTCAGTTCCGAATTTTACAGTCTTTAAACTGACCTGATATTCTCCATTTTTTTTTCTAAGTGAATTAAACCTCACAAGGCTGATCCACTTCGTTTTATGCACCAACATTTTCTCCAAGCATTTGCATGGCAGCAAATCAATCCCTGCCCGGAACCATGTGTTTAAGCTGTTTATCGCTTACGCATAGCATTCGCATGGCAGCAGATCGATCCTAGCCGGGGACCGTTAGTTTAACTTGTTTACTAGAGAGGCCACTGCTGTGATGGGCACTACAGTGGTGGCTGGGCTTGCCCGGTAGACGTTCTGGTGAGAATATATTCTGATGAAACTGGATGAAACCATACAACTGTCTATCTTTAATTATTTTACCTTTATTGTTTATCATCCCATTTCTTATCTCATAGCGTCTTCTTCTTCACCGATGCAGTGCAAAAACTTCCTTTTAGCTGCTTCCTATTTTTTCTCTTCTTTCAGTGGATCCATATTTCAGTCAAAGAAAAAAAAATTCCCAATAATCCCTTCCTGCAATTCCATCTTGGCTTCCATAAGAATTTCAATTCTCTTATCATTTTGGGTGTAGGGACAAATAAACCTTCCTTAATTAAATATATTTTTTATTTAATTTTTTTAATTTTTTTTTAATTTCATTTCGTTATTTATTATTATTTGAGAGAGAGAGAGAGAGAGAGAGAGAGAGAGAGAGAGATGTGAATGATTATAATAATCGTAACTGATCTCTTTTCATCTTACCATCATCCGAGAAATTTGTTTCCAGAATACCCATAAAGATCAGCCGTTTTTATTCTCGCGCCATTCATTTTAATAGCTCCCTGGTGACTCAATATGGCCCTTTTCTGGGATTGTGCTCATTCTCCACATACTGCAGTTCTTGATAGCTTATATTTAAGGGAAAAAAGGTCTTATATAGTAAGTAATATTTGCTGGAGGAATGCCGTAGACTTTCCTCAGGTTCGTAGATTTTATAGTAAGTTAAATCTGGTGTACGGATACCGTAGACTTTACTTAGGTTCGTGGATTTTATAGTAAGTTAAATCTGGTGTACGGATACCGTAGACTTTACTTAGGTTCGTGGATTTTATAGTAAGTTAAATCTGGTGTACGGATACCGTAGACTTTACTTAGGTTCGTGGATTATATAGTAAGTTAAATCTGCTGTACGGATACCGTAGACTTTCCTCAGGTTAGTGGATTGAATAGTAAGTTAAATCTGGTGTACGAGTACCGTAGACTTTTCTCAGGTTCGTGGATTATATAGTAAGGTAAATCTGGTGTACGGATACCGTAGACTTTACTTAGGTTCGTGGATTATATAGTAAGGTAAATCTGGTGTACGGATACCGTAGACTTTACTTAGGTTCGTGGATTATATAGTAAGTTAAATCTGCTGTACGGATACCGTAGACTTTCCTCGGGTTAGTGGATTGAATAGTAAGTTAAATCTGGTGTACGAGTACCGTAGACTTTTCTCAGGTTCGTGGATTATATAGTAAGTTAAATCTGGTGTACGAGTACCGTAGACTTTCCTCAGGTTCGTAGATTTTATAGTAAGTTAAATCTGGTGTACGGATACCGTAGACTTTACTTAGGTTCGTGGATTATATAGTAAGTTAAATCTGGTGTACGAGTACCGTAGACTTTCCTCAGGTTCGTAGATTTTATAGTAAGTTAAATCTGGTGTACGGATACCGTAGACTTTACTTAGGTTCGTGGATTTTATAGTAAGTTAAATCTGGTGTACGGATACCGTAGACTTTACTTAGGTTCGTCGATTATATAGTAAGTTAAATCTGCTGTACGGATACCGTAGACTTTCCTCGGGTTAGTGGATTGAATAGTAAGTTAAATCTGGTGTACGAGTACCGTAGACTTTTCTCAGGTTCGTGGATTATATAGTAAGGTAAATCTGGTGTACGGATACCGTAGACTTTACTTAGGTTCGGTGATTATATAGTAAGTTAAATCTGCTGTACGGATACCGTAGACTTTACTTAGGTTCGGTGATTATATAGTAAGTTAAATCTGCTGTACGGATACCGTAGACTTTCCTCAGGTTAGTGGATTGAATAGTAAGTTAAATCTGGTGTACGAGTACCGTAGACTTTTCTCAGGTTCGTGAATTACATAGTAAGGTAAATTTCCTGGATTAATACCGTAGATAGACGTTTCTCGGGTTCTGTATTGTAAAGTATGTTATAGCTAGCGGGAAATACCCTAGAATTTTGCCAGGGTTGTGAATTATTTAGAAAAATATATTTGGTGGGCGAATGCTATAGGCTTTTAAGAAGTTCATGGATTAAATTTCAGTTATTGATGAATACTTTTTCCCAATTAAATTTCACACTTGTGATGTGATATGTCAACAAAATAGATTTTTTCATTGATCGTAATAGAAATTTATACCTATTTCGTTTGTCAAAACAGAAAAATGATTGATTGGTTTGCAGTCAAGATTGGTTAACGAAGTTTGATGTCTTAAATAATAACTGACTTTCCCTTATGAGAATTTTGAAAATTCATCACCATACATATTTTGTTGAAAAACGCTAATGTCTGTAAGAAATATGTCTTTTAAAGTATTATTTCATGCGAACACTTCTAAAATTTTAATTGAAAAGGTGATTTTTTTTAAACATCATTAAAATCCAAAATTTGCGAGATTCAAAATTTCACAAAAGCCAATGTCTTATATAACGACTTTCTCCATCCAAAACAACAAAATGGAATCCTGTTTTCAGTAGATGATATATTCCATTATAATATCCATTCCTTTTATATAACAAAACAATATGTTATTAACCTATACCTTTTCGAAGATATAACATATCTTCATTAATAGAAAGCTAATTCTTCCTTGCTGAATAACGGTTATTTTTTTTTTACCTCCACCAAGGAAATTGGGAGGAGGTTATGTTTTACCCCGCTGGTTGTATGCATATTTGTGTATGTGTGTGTTTGTTTGTGAACAGCTTCCTGGCCACAATTTTAATCATAAAGTAATGAAACTTGCATGAATTAACTTTTATGTAAAAAGCTAAAAAAATTATAAAATTTTGGAAGGTCAAGGTCAAAGGTCAGAGTCACAGTCAAGCAAAATGTCCAATTCACGTAATCAGTGATAAGTTTGGACATCCTTGTCACAGAGACTTCAAACTTGGTTTATATTTAAGTGTATGAAAATCCACACCAATTAATAGATGATAAGGTCAAAGGTCAAGTTCGAGCAAAAGGTTGAGAAATAAGTTACAGCGGGGGAGGTCTGCGCTTTACCGAGTGCCCCTCTAGTTTATTTATGTAACGAAACTCTTTATTCATTGTACTCCATTGCTATTCCATCAATTTTCAATTTTTGTCAATTTACAATAGACAAAGAGAAGTTTATTCACTAAAATATAAAATTAAATTCGATTCGCGTATATTTTTCCTTAAAGAAAGATTTTAAACTTTCAATATTCACAGTTGAAGTTCTTTAAATAGTTTCAAGATAAACTTATATGATTTTTTATATTGAATTTTTAGAACAGTTTTTGAAAGAATTATTCCATTCAGGAAGTGAAGGTACGAGAATAACTCAGCATTTATACCGTTTATTGGCGCCTGATTATCAGAAGTTATGACTGTCCTCATCAATCATTCCGTTATTTATCATTTAACTTCCAGCAAGTGTTTATGTGGGATTTAATTTCCTGAAAGTTAAATTCAAGAAATAGGTAGAGATTTTAGGACTTATTAAATCATACGTGGAAGTACTGTAGAGTTTTTAGAGAATCTCCTAATGTTTAAAAACTAGAACCTAGAGTTTACCACGAAGACCACGATAATTATGTTTTCCGGGAATAGGAAAAAAGAACAGAAGATAAAAACGGGGCTTAATCTAAGAGGAATCGAATGATTTGTCTTATAAAAGAATAAATTCGGTGAATACCGAGGAAAGAGGAGAATTCCAAGACTTGGACAGACGGAAAAGAGTCACTGAACCGTTAATGAATTATGACGAATCATAAAAAGATAAAGATAATAAAAAGTGGAGTCAATTAGAACTGGACCATTTAATTAGGGAATCATTCAGCGTGTAAAAGTTAACGAAAGAAAAGGAAATTCTTTCAGTATTTTTTTTATTACTTTTTTTTTCTTCAATATAACTTGAATAATTTGACGCTTCACGAATGGTATTGGTGATTAGAACTTTTACTTATTCCCCACTTGCATTTTAAAAGAGCATTTTTTAATCACTGGAAAATCATATCTCTCTCTCTCTCTCTCTCTCTCTCTCTCTCTCTCTCTCTCCTTTCAAAGTACTTTTTTCTAATAACTGCTGTCATCTCTCTCTCTCTCTCTCTCTCTCTCTCTCTCTCTCTAAGTACTTTTTTAATAACTGAAAAGTCATCTCTCTCTCTCTCTCTCTCTCTCTCTCTCTCTCTCTCTCCCCTTTGGAAGTACTTTTTTCTTATCACTGAAAAATCATCTCTCTCTCTCTCTCTCTCTCTCTCTCTCTCTCTCTCTCCTTTGGAAGTACTTTTTTCTTATCACTGAAAAATCATCTCTCTCTCTCTCTCTCTCTCTCTCTCTCTCTCTCTCCTTTGGAAGTACTTTTTTCTTATCACTGAAAAATCATCTCTCTCTCTCTCTCTCTCTCTCTCTCTCTCTCTACGTACTTTTTGATAACTGAAAAGTCATCTCTCTCTCTCTCTCTCTCTCTCTCTCTCTCTCTCTCTCTCTCAGCTTATTGCCATGTCTTCACTTATGCTTCATCAACTGGGCATCATCCCCTGATTTGTACAAGTGAGTAACAAGGGACCAATTCAATTCCCTGCCTTTCACAAATGTGTCTTTTCGTATTTTTCCCTTTTGACTTACTGCTTCCAAAGCAATATCCTCATCGTTATTGTAACTGAAAGATTAGATGGATTTCGTTTACGCTTGTGTATGCAATCAAGAGCTCAAGATTCGTTTTATGGTTTAATACCTAAGTGATTTTTATGCAGTTTATTATTTTGATAGCAATAAAGTATATGATGATAATTGTTATGTTAGATGTGTTGTAATTTACAGCATGTTTTGTTAGTGATATTGTATTTGCAGCTAAATTATTTGCTAGAAGTATTGTATATCCACTTTAGATGTAGAAATATCATTGGCTATTAAGTTAATTATAGCTTCTTTATATAAATATATATATATATATATATATGTGTGTGTGTGTGTATGTATGTATGTATGTATGTATGTATATATATATATATATATATATATATGAACTTTGATTAGTTTAGCCAACCCAATACCTGGCCTTTATACAACTACAACATTGACTGAAATGTCAAAGATTATGGGTGATGAGACTTATAGTATTAAGCTTTATAATGTAAAAGTGTAAAAGAAAATCATTTGAACACCAATAGTAAAAAAAATAGATGAATATAGATCGTTGAAATCTTGCTAAATGGTAGGATAGCTTCTCGAAACTATAATAGACCTCTCTATTTTGATTAATGGTAGAAATGAGTGTTATGTCTATGACCTTTTTTTTTTACTGTAACATTATGGCTAAAGATGTTTTTCTCCCAATCTCGATATGTTTCCACTCTTATGATGTATAGCAGTATTAGTGGTATAGATCATGAGTATAGTGGTGAGTGATTAATAGCATTTAATGACGATAGAGAAATTTTCAGTATTTACAAGAAAATCTAAAACAATAAGATAATGAGGAGAGTGAAAGTTACAATGTATGAAAAAAGATATGTTAGCAACTAAACGGTAGCTACAGTGATTTGATATTTATGATACCGATAGTGAAATTTTCTCTATTACAAAATCTGTTTAGAATAAAGTAATGACGATAGTGAAAGTTACAGTATATGAAATTAAATCTGCCAGCAACTGAATGTTGTCGTCAGTGTTTTCATATTGATGATGACATGGTGTTTTATTGGTAGTGCTGATAATGATGGCATAGAGGTGGGTATAAGATTGACTTGGGTGTGATAGTTAGCTTGTTGTTGATAATTGTGAAGTTACGTGTATTAAAGAGTTTTAAAGGTCGCTTATGAATGGTAGAGGCAAGGGACAATGGCATTGCCCTCTCAAGCAGGACAGTGCCCTATAGACTGACCATATATACATTTGATCAGCCCCCACGTCCCCTATCCACCCAAGCTAGGACCAAGGAGGGCCAGGCAATGGCTGCTGACAACTCAGCAGATAGACATATAGGCTTCCCCAAACCCCCCATCCTTAGCTCACAAGACTCATGAGGTTTCAACGATCAAAGGAGCTAACGAGTTTGAGCGGGACTCGAACCCCAGTCCGGCGTTCACCAGTCAGGGACGTTACCGCATCGGCCACCACAGTATTATTGATATTGATATTTCAGAGCCTGATGATGCTATTAAAATTGTGATGATTAATATTTCCATAACTATAAATAGGAAAATTATTTATAAGGGAGAATGTGCCGAAGTTAATGACAATAGTGATTATAAACGTGTAATGATGTTAGTAATAAAGATGCTATTAAAATACAGTTATTGGTGTTATGACAATGGTATACTGTAGTTTATAAATACAGGTGCTATGACTTAACAAATTATGATAAATGAATAAAAAGTAGCTTTAAGGACATATATTAGATCATATTGATGATATCAAAAGTAATGTTGATAATTGTTATTTGAATTGTGGTAGCTATAGTAGTGCCGATAAAGGTATGAAGGATAAAGAATGGAATTTGCTTAAAAATCTTATGGATGAAATTAAATTAGTATTAATGACAAGAAGTGTTAGGAAGTAAAAGTCATAGAGGCATTGGTTACGTTAATGGATGTTATGAAGAATGAAATATCAGTAATAGTTAAAAAACAATATTTATAAAGATAAAAACAACATTTATCAAAATATTAATCGTAATGTGGATAATGATGAGTTTGATAAGAATTATTAATTGTAATCATAATGAAAAAGAATAATGAATACAGTTGCAGTCATTACGACAGTATGATGAGCACGCTTGATAATCGTCACTATAATGAGGAAAATGACAGTGATCACGATAGTGACATTAAACCTGCGAACATTGTAATGATGAACATCATGATGTCAAAAATGGTTATGACAATGAAGCTTATAATGAGAAACACGACAGTTTCATAAGCACGCTTGACAATCATGACTATAAGGAATATAATGTAGAAAATGACAATCATCATGATAATGACATTGTAGTGAGGAAAATCATGATCTCATAAATCATTATTACAATGAAGCTTATGATAAGAAACATAACAGTTTCATGAGCACAATTGACAATCGTCACTGTAAGAAATATATTGAGAAAAATGACAATCGTCATGATAATAACATCGTAGTGCGGAAATTCATGATCTCATTAATCATTATCACAATGAAGCTTATAATAAGAGACACGGCAGTTTCATGAGCACAATTGACAATCGTCACAATAGGGAATATAATGAAGAAAATGACTGATCATGATAATGACATTGTAGTGAAGAAAATCATGTCATAAATCATTATCACAGTGAAGTGTATAATGAGAAGCATAATGAGGATAATCTTATCATATCTCCCTTGGAAACTTAACCTGAAGAGAACCAGCCAAATCCCGCTGGCTGTGGTTGGTCTGCGTTGACGAGAGTGACGTTGGTCGATTTGTGATAGATGACCGGCAGCCTGGCGTCGCACGTGATGACGATGGCTCCCCTCTCGAAGGATGATTCCGTGACCTTGAAGGTCAGCTCCTGTTGGGAAAGATTGAAGGGCTGTAGAAAGGTCAGTTCGCTTTGAAAGCTGGAATTGGTACGATTTTAAAGGTCTTAGTTGTGGGATGCAATTATTGATTAGTTTTGGTATATTCAAAAGTCCGATCCCAATGTAAACAAACTGATTCATACATTGACAAACGTCCTTGCCCGGCTATCTGTATGGACGGGAGTTCGACCTCGCTCGTGCTCGATAGTACGATTTTAAATGTAGCAATAGTAGTACTTTTTTTTTTTTTTTTTTTTTTTAAGGGTTAGATTGATAAAAGGTTTTATCATATACAGTAGAGCAAAATAAACGACTCTTGTTCATGAAGATGCCTTTGGAAGATGAAATCTCTCTGTAATAGCACATAACTGTAAGGTATACTCCTTCTGAAATAAAAATTGAGAAAATCAAATATATAATTGCTGGGAAAGTGGTCGTTCGTATGGTAATATCGTCTAGGAGAGTTAAAGACTTAAATCTTCCGAGGAAATGTAGATGTATGTAATTCAGTACACAGTTTAGAATGAGATAAATCAAGGTTGAATAGAGGCAAAGTGTACTACATCTTTTACATTCTATCATTGTGAAAAAAAAGTGTATAGAGCCGGTTTCATTGAAATTGAACGTTTGTATCAAAATCTTGAGTTAAAACATTAATTTTAATGGTTTTCCCTGTTTGAAATATAAACACATATTTTATTGTCCCCCCCCCAAAATTAAACATAGATTTTAAGTTTTTCTGGTTTAAACATATATTTTAAGAGTTTTTCCCCGATTTAACCACATTGTAATGGAGTTTATCCTGTTTCAACATACATTATAATAGTTATTTTTTCCGTTTATACATACATTTTAAATTTTTTTCCCCAGTTTAAACATGCATTTTAAGCGGTTTTTCCGGTTAACATACATTTTAAGTTGTTTCTCCGGTTTAAACATACATTTTAAACGTTTTCCCCCATTTAACAATACATTTAAAGATTTTCCCCCGGTTTAAACATGAATTTTAAGTTTTTTCCACGGGTTAGACATATAATTTAAGCGTTTTTCCCGTTAACCTTACGTTTAAGGTTTTCCCCCGGTTTAAACATACATTTTATGTTTTTTCCCCCGGTTTAAACATACATTTTATGTTTTTTCCCCCGGTTTAAACATACATTTTATGTTTTTTCCCCCGGTTTAAACATACATTTTATGTTTTTTCCCCCGGTTTAAACATACATTTTATGTTTTTTCCCCCGGTTTAAACATACATTTTATGTTTTTTCCCCCGGTTTAAACATACATTTTATGTTTTTTCCCCCGGTTTAAACATACATTTTATGTTTTTTCCCCCGGTTTAAACATACATTTTATGTTTTTTCCCCTGGTTTAAACATACATTTTATGTTTTTTCCCCCGGTTTAAACATACATTTTATGTTTTTCCCCCGGTTTAAACCTACATTTTAAGGGTTTTTTCCTTGTCTAAACATACATTTTCAGAGTTTTTTCCTGGTGTAAACATACATTTTAAGCGTTTTTTTCGTTGTCTAAACATACATTTTAAGCGTTTTTCCTTGCATAAACAAACATTTTAAGCGGTTTTTACTTGTCTAAACATACATTTTAAGCATTTTTCCTTGTATTAACATAAATTTTAAGCGTTTTTTCCTTGCCTAAACATACATTTTAAGCGGTTTTTCCTTGTCTAAACATACATTTTAAGCGTTTTCCCCTTATCTAAACAAACATTTTAAGCGTTTTTTCCTTGTCTAAACATACATTTTAAGCGTTTTTTCCTTGTGTAAATATACATTTTAAGAGTTTTTCCTTGTATAAACATACATTTTAAGCGTTTTTCCTTGTATTAACAAACATTTTAAGCGTTTTTCCTTGTCTAAACATACATTTTAAGCGTTTTTCCTTGTCTAAACATACATTTTAAGCGTTTTTTCCTTGTCTAAACATACATTTTAAGCGTTTTTCCTTGTCTAAACATACATTTCAAGCGTTTTTTCCTTGTCTAAACATACATTTTAAGCGTTTTTTCCTTGTCTAAACATACATTTTAAGCGTTTTTCCTTGTCTAAACATACATTTTAAGCGTTTTTTCCTTGTATAAACATACATTTTAAGTGCTTTTCCTTGTATAAACATACATTTTAAGTGTTTTTTTCCTTGTCTAAACATACATTTTAAGCGTTTTTTCCTTGTCTAAACATACATTTTAAGCGTTTTTCCTTGTCCAAACATACATTTTAAGCGTTTTTTCCTTGTCTAAACATACATTTTAAGTGTTTTTTTCCCGGATATGATGTTGGAAAATAACCACATTTAAGATGAAAGTTTGTTTGTAACCTTCAAGTAATTAAGGCTTACTTTTATCAAAAAAAAAAAAAAAAAAAAAAAAAAAAAAAAAAAACTCACGTTAATTTAGTTTATATTTAAATTGCCTTATTGCAGTTCTCATGAAAATACATTTTTTTATTTGAATTTCTTTATACATCAAGTGCTTTGAGGGCTGCCTTTTAAAATTATATATAATTCCATAATTTAATAAACCCTTTAGAGCCCCATCTTGCTGAAGGATTAGACTTCTTAAGAGGGACAGTGAAAGTAATTTCACCTTGGACCAAAAATTAACAAGAAAATGTCAAGTTGAATATCAGTCTCCTCCCGAAAGCCAGACAGGTGGTCATGAAGAATTTAATAAATAAGTGTGCATAATTCATACCGTCAGTAGACATGCAATTCTATCGTTCCGTAGACAGGCGAAGTCATGCCGTCAGTAAAGAGGCATATTCATGTCGTCAATATAGAAACAAAATCTTATTGTCATTAGACAGACAAAATCATACTGTCTTTAGACAGGCTAGTCCTGCCTTCATTGGATACCCGAAATCATACCATTGGTAGACAGGGAAATTTATACAGTTAGTAGACAGGAAAATTCATACTGTCAGTAGACAGGCAAGTCATTCCTTCAGTAGATATAGGAAATCATACGGTCAGTAGACAGACAAAACCATACCGTCAGCAGACAGGCAATTCTTGCCGCCAATTGCCTCTGGGAAAGAGTGTTTGGTATTCATTAGTTATATATAAAAGCATCAACGAGATGATTATCTATGAGGACACCAGGAAAAAAAAAGCAAAGAAGAGCCACAAACATATAAACAAATAGATAAATATCTTCTTAGTATTATCTGTTTAATAGTTCTTAAATATTTATAAAAAGAAAGAACATAAGTATATTGATAAATAAATGAGAATTACATATAATAACAATTAACAACAAATGCAGTATTTTTAGTTCACTGCAGGACAGAGGCCTTAGACATGTCTATATTCATGTCTGGTATTTGGTCAGTTTGCATATCCACGCTAACCAGTGTGAATTGGTGATGAAGGGAGACTTTCGTCTGATCGTTCAAAGTAAACCAACATAGTATGGATGACCCTGACTACTATGAGATTCAGGGCCCCTGTAACACGGTTTTTTCGCAATAACTTTTTTTCTATGAATTTCATAAATATAACGCTTATTCAGAATGCACATTATATCTACACATAAATTTTGACTATATTCTGCATTACGTAGGTTGAATAAATTTGGTACTTTATTAAGTAAAAGTGACGATTTTTGAAGACGTGCCAACTTACTCAGAGAAAAGGTTTCGAACGCACTCGTTACGTAACTTATGACGGCATTTCTTCTCTCTTTCTCGATCGATGATTGGTTATACGTAACGAAGGCTATACCTCTGCCAACAATAACATAAAAGTGTAAATAAAAGCAAAGCAGTACACCTTTATGAACTCTGAAACCTCTCCACTGAGAATTGTCATAATGAACAAACGAACAAAATATGTTAATAAATACAAAAACACTTCGATTATTTGTCTAACTCCCAAAATAAGTTTCCTAAGAAATTACAGTCTACTTTATAGGTCACAATCAGATTGACAAAGTGTATGGAATAGTTGGTAATTTTCAAAAACGTTGTAGACCAGCTTGGTTTGATAACTGCTATATCCAATGTCAAGCAATTTTTATTCATTGTCTATCTACCTACCTATTTACTGTAAAAAAAAAAAAAAGGTAGCCGGTACTGTATTTTGGCTTTAAACCTTCACCAATAATTATCGTCAGAATGATGACTTCATGAGACTCCACCCACTTTGGCCTCGTTATGAATCAGGATAACACTGAAGGCTATCATGGGCATTGCTGGATCAAAAAATTCAAATTCTGGCTATAAAAACTCATTTCTCGAGTAGTTGTAAGAAGTGCTAAATGATCCTCAATGATCCCAGCAGTTGGCCTAAACGTTTAATTCATGCATACTACTGTTGCGGCAGTACTGCTACAGTAGTATTACTACGCCAGCACTGATACCCCACCCACATCTATGTATTGTTCCGCCATTCATAAAGTCTTTGTCACTGTGCAATAAGCCATGGCCTCCTCAGAAATTAAGTTTAACATTAGATGATAGGTTATTTCATTAAGCTGACAAATTATGGCAACTGGGTATGTTATTGCTGAAGTTGAAGCTAAAGATAAAGTATGGTATCATTCCTTCATTGCATTATCATCTTTACTACTATTTGTTTTGCTACATGTAGTAAATATTTTAAATTATAAATGAATTATGTTCACTTTACTTCTATAGATTCCCATTAGATGTACAAATAAAACTCCTAAAACTATTCATGATTTATTTACAAAATGCAGTCATGCCCAAAACATAGCCAGCACGTTCGTACGCTTTAAGAAGAAGAAAAAAAATTATATGGGATGATCCGTTGGTCTGATGGAGATTTTAGCACAAAAATCTTATTTTAACAAAAAAAGTTATATAAAGACTGTTTACATACAATCTCTCTCTCTCTCTCTCTCTCTCTCTCTCTCTCTCTCTCTCTCTCTCTCTCGGTGGCATAGTGAATAGTTAATGGAAATGTTCAAAAGCCTGAATGACATTACAAGTATTATAATCATGTTACGCTAAATACAAATCAGACCATAAACATTGGATTTAAACTAGAAACTGAATAATTACCTATTCAGGCTATAATAGATATGGCCAACGGCTTTCTCATGACTGTATAAAGTTGCAAGTTGTAAGACAAATGCAGGTTTGCAACCACGGGGGCAATTCCAAATCCTGTTAGCCATTCTTGACTGTTATGGGTTTCAGAGCAGATGGAAGAAGGTGAATGGGTGTCTGGTGGATGGGCGGGGCAAAATTTTGTCCAAAGGTGTTTACATTGCTTACGTAATGAATGTTTTCGACTCTTGGCTCGGTATCACTGGCCATGGCGTCGGCTGGATCATTTTTACTCTATAAAAATTAAAACCATCGGGTTTAGGTTATTGATAATGCTGACAAAATTTGTGTGTGGTTGTAAAATATACATATGTCAACTTTCAGCTACACCCGATGCTTTGATAAGGAGCAAAGTCCAAAAAACCGTGTTACAGAGGCCCTGAATCTCATAGTAGTACATCTTTTGTGATCATGGCAACGCACAAACTCTTTCACCACCTTAAAGTATCCCCACTCAGAAAGGAAGGTATAACAACAGGTGGATATGAATTATGTAGATCAGGAGTTGAAAGGATAATGGGTTGAAAAATAACTGTGAAAGGAGTATTTTACTTTCAGAATCAATTAGTGTTTATAAATAAGATAAAAATTACGGTTTTAAGATTTAAAAAACTACATGATACATTAACAACGCTTACTTTATTTTTTTGGTGACGGATAATATTCAATGTTTTTAAATCTTGAAGATGATTTGGCTCAATTGTTATTTCCGTAGCAAATAAATATGATAATGAGTAAAAGTAGAAAAAAAATCATTTTAAAAATTTCGAAATTAATGTTTTAAAAGCCTGAAAAGTTTATAGTTCAAGTCCAGAAATAAAGTTTATAGTTCAATTTGTGATGACAAAAATATGAAATAGAGGAAATATTATCGGTAAACCTCTGGTTATATCTTAGGTATATAATAAGTTACAAATTCAGTGAAATTTAGGTGCTTGGAACCTAAACGCTCCAGAGGTTAACTAACTCATTGAATTAGGCCTAAATTATTCTGAAATGATTTTCTTCAGATACAAATCTCATATACGATAAAGAGCAAGTGACTGACCATATATAAACACACACACACACACACATATATATATATATATATAGAGAGAGAGAGAGAGAGAGAGAGAGAGAGAGAGAGAGAGAGAGGAACAGTTATACCCTGGGGAGAAAAGGTATCCTTAGATTTACACTAGGAAACCGCACTCTCCCATGCCGAACCAGTGGACTGTAGTTAGCAAAAGGCGAGGGGATGGGAAGGGTTGAATCTGTGTATGAAATCTATCTAAATATTTAACATTTTTACAGCTCTGATACCCTATTCCTGGATAATGCCATGGTCTTCCGCTGTCTTGGAGTGGAGCCCTCTTGCTTGAGGGTACACTCAGGTACACTTTTCTATTTTATTTATCTTCGTCTTGGTTTTTTTTAAGTTTTTATAATCTATTAAGATCCGTTTTAATGTTGTTACTGTCGTTGAAATGTTTTATATTGTTCATTACTTCACTTGTAGTTTATTTACTTATTTCCTTTCCTTGCTGAGTTATTTTCCCTGTTGGAGCCCTTGGGCTTATAGCATCCTGCTTTTCCAACTATGGTTGTAGCTTAGCAGGTATATATATATATATATATATATATACATATATATATATATATATATATATATATAATATATATATATATATATATATATATATGTATATATATATAATCATTACAAGTCAAGTAGATCATCTCGGTCTCTTTAATTAATATCATCATCTCCTCGTCAAATACTATATTTGTTTAATACAATGAAGCACTTTCCTCACATTCAACCCTGTTTTGATATGCCCATTATTAATCCAATTCTCTTGCACTACGTATGGAATTCACCGTTTAACCTTCTACTTGTCCTTGTTATGCGCTAATGTAATTAAATTCACTGACTGTGAAAGAACGAGAGTACGTCATTGCGCTGTTGTTATTCATTTTGTTTACTGGCGTTTAGAAGGAGATGTGAATAGCACTATTATGTTGTGTTGGATCTACATCTGTTTTTGAGGGTGTTTGTTAATTAGATATAATTGGTAATTGTGCAGATATATATATATATATATATATATATATATATATAAAACTCCTGTATAGAATTTCTGCTCTTCAAAAAAATGTATGTATAAGTGTGGTTGCTTAGTTTCTTTTATTGAAATGCAGAAGTAAAACTACAGGGATAACTAGGTTATCACAAAAACATGTATACAATTAAAATCACTCAGATTCCCACAAGATGTCTTTCAACTCACAGAAACTTTTAGCATTTTTACCACTCATAGAGACCACCTTAGTGTTTCTACAGTCATGGAAACTAATGTAGAATTCCGGTTACTTGGGGACTGATATCTAGTCTTCGTTTGCATATAATTTCTGAGACTCATGCGTCGTCCTGTTTATATTTTGGCTTGTCTCAGAAACCTGCAAAGAATTCTTAGTTCACAGAATCATGTATAGATTACGGGCTGTTTTCACTAGTTTGTGTAGAAATCCAGTGACTTAGGCTGTTCTAACTAGTTCAGGTAGAAATCCATTGACTTTAGGCTGTTCTCACTAGTTTGTGTAGAAATTCAATTACTTTAGGCTGTTCTCACTAGTTTGTGTAGAAATTCAATGACTTTAGGCTGTTCTCACTAGTTTGTGTAGAAATCCAGTGACTCTAGGCTGTTCTCGCTATTTTTTGTAGATACCCAGTGACTTTAGTCTGTTCTCACTAGTTTGTGTAGAAATCCAGTGACTTTAGGGTGTCCTCACTAGTTTGTGTAGAAATCCAGTGACTTTAGTCTGTTCTCACTAGTTTATGTAGAAATCCAGTGACTTTAGGCTGGTCTCACTAGTTTGTGTAGAAATGCAGTGACTTTAGGCTGTCTTCACTAGTTTGTGTAGAAATCCAGCGACTTAAGGCTGTTCTTACTAGTTTGTGTAGAAATCCAGTGAATTTAGGCTGTTCTCGCTATTTTTTTGTAAAAATCCAGTGACTTTAGGCTGTTCTCACCAGTTTGTGTAGAAATCCAGCGACTTAAGGCTGTTTTCACTAGTTTGTGTAGAAATCAAGTGACTTTAGGCTGTTCTCACTAGTTTGTGTAGAAATCCAGTGACTTTAGGCTGTCCTCACTAGTTTCTGTAGAAATCCAGCGACTTAAGCCTGTTTTCACTAGTTTGTGTAGAAATCCAGTGACTTTAGGCTGTTCTCATTAGTTTTTGTAGAAATCCAGTGACTTTAGGCTGTTCTCACTAGTTTGTGTAGAAATCCAGTGACTTTAGGCTGCTCTCACAAGTTTGTGTAGGAATCCAGTGACTTTAGGCTGTCCTCACTAGTTTGTGTAGAAATCCAGTGACTTAAGGCTGTTCTCACTAGTTTGTGTAGAAATCCAGTGACTTTAGGGTGTTCTCACTAGTTTGTGTAGAAATCCAGTGCCTTTAGGCTGTTCTCGCTATTTTTTTGTAGAAATCCAGTGAGTTTAGGCTGTTCTCTCTAGTTTGTGTAGAAATGCAGTGACTTTAGGCTGCTCTCACTATTTTGTGTAGAAACTCAGTGACTTTAGCTGTTCTCACTAGTTTGTGTAGAAATCCAGTGACTTTAGGCTGTTCTCACTAGTTTGTGTAGAAATCCAGTGACTAGGCTGTTCTGACTAGTTTGTGTAGAAATCCAGCGACTTTAGGCTGTTCTCACTAGTTTGTGTAGAAATCCAGTGACTAGGCTATTCTCACTAGTTTGTGTAGAATTCCAGTGACTTTAGGCTGTTCTCACTAGTTTGTGTAGAAATGCCGTGACTAGGCTGTTCTCACTAGTTTGTTTAGGAATCCAGTGAGTTTAGGCTGTTCTCACTAGATTATGTAGAAATCCATTGACTTTAGGCTGTTCTCACTTGTTTGTGTAGAAATCCAGTGACTGCAGGCTGTTCTCACTAGTTCGTGTAGAAATCCAGTGATTTTAGGCTCTTTTCACTAGTTTGTGGGGAAATCCAGTGACTTTAGGCTGTTCTCACTAGTTTGTGTAGAAATTCAGTGACTTTAGGCTGTTCTCACTAGTTTGTGTAAAAATTCAGTGACTTTAGGCTTTTCTCACTAGTTTGTGTAGAAATCCAGTGACTGCAGGCTTTTATCACTATTATTTATAGAAATGCAGGGACATTAGGCTGTTCTCACTAGTTTGTGTAGAAAATCAGTGACTTTAGGCTGTTCTCACTAGTTTGTTTAGAAATCTAGTGACTTTAGACTGTTCTCACTATTTTTTGTAGAAATGTAGTGACTAGGCTGTTCTCATTAGTTTGTGTAGAAATCCAGTGTCCTTAAGCTGTTCTCACTAGTTTATGTAGAAATCCAGTGACTTTAGGGTGTTCTCACTTGTTTGTGTAGAAATCCAGGGACTTTAGGCTGTTCTTACTAGTTTGTGTAGAGATCCAGCGACTTTGGGCTGTTCTTACTAGTTTGTGTAGAGATCCAGCGACTTTTGGCTGTTCGCACTAGTTTGTGTAGAAATCCAGTGACTTTAGGGTGTTCTCACTAGTTTGTGTAGAAATCCAGTGACTGTAGGCTGTTCTCACTGTTTTGGGTAGAAATCCAGTGACTTTAGGCTGTTCTCACTAGTTTGTGTAGAAATGCAATGACTTTAGGATGTTCTCACTAGTTAGTGTAGAAATCCAGTGACTTTAGGCTGTTCTCACTATTTTGTGTAGAAACTCAGTGACTTGAGGCTGTTCTCACTATTTTGTGTAGAAACTCAGTGACTTTAGGCTGTTCTCACTATTTTGTGTAGAAACTCAGTGACTTTAGGCTGTTCTCACTATTTTGTGTAGAAACTCAGTGACTTTAGGCTGTTCTCACTAGTTTGTGTAGAAATCCAGTGACTGTAGGCTGTTCTCACTGTTTTGGGTAGAAATCCAGTGACTTTAGACTGTTCTCACTATTTTGTGTAGAAACTCAGTGACTTTAGGCTGTTCTCACTATTGTGTGTAGAAACTCAGTGACTTTAGGCTGTTCTCACTATTTTGTGTAGAAATCCAGTGACTTTAGGCTGTTCTCACTAGTTTGTGTAGAAATCCAGTGACTGTAGGCTGTTCTCACTGTTTTGGGTAGAAATCCAGTGACTTTAGGCTGTTCTCACTAGTTTGTGTAGAAATCCGGTGATTTTAGGCCGTTCTCACTATTTTGTGTAGAAATGCAATGATTTTAGGATGTTCTCACTAGTTTGTGTAGAAATCCGGTGACTTTAGGCTGTTCTCACTATTTTGTGTAGAAACTCAGTGACTTTAGGCTGTTCTCACTAGTTTGTGTAGAAATCCGGTGACTTTAGGCTGTTCTCACTATTTTGTGTAGAAACTCAGTGACTTTAGGCTGTTCTCACTAGTTTGTGTAGAAATCCAGTGACTTGTAACAATAGTAATTAAGATGAATAATGGAATACTGAAACAAAACCTTACTGACTGAGAAATAATTTTGGATCATTCTAAGAATATAGGAATAAATTTACAACTGCTCTCATAAATTTCAACTGGTCAAAAAACCTTCTAATAGAATTTAACTTTTAAAATGCCAGTTGTTTCGGTTCGAAGTATAGATTTTAGGTTTTAGAAATATTGTTGGGTCTTCCAAGTCTATATTAGATTTAAATGTTTAAAATACTGATTGCTTTAGATATATATATATATATATATATATATACACATATATATATACATATATATATACATATATATATACATATATATATATATATATATATATACATACATACATACATATATAAAATACCCATTATAGAATACTGATTACTTCAGATCCAAGTATAAAATTTGGACTATAGAATTCTAGACCACGTAATACCACGTAAGACTCCGTTTACTCACAGATATCTGTATTCTTCTGCCCTTGTCGTCGGTTTGCGCACTGGGTATGATACTCGAATGCCCTGGCGGTTCTTGGTAATTGATATACCACGAGAGAGTCACGTCCGGGTACGACGGACCCACTAGACATCGGGCCCTAATGACGTCGCCCGGTCGCACCCGGCTGGAGCCGGATAAGCCGTGAATTTCCGGGCCCCATAGTGGAATATCTGGAGGGAAAAGATAAGAAGAATATTATCAACAAATAGCTTATCATATTTCATTAGTGAGCTGTTGCTCACATTCAGCTCTGTAACACACGTCAAGTATCCTCTTCTCACAGTTATTTCTAAGGAAATATCTTATTTATTTACTTACTTATGTGTAGCACATGTTAACCTTCCCCCTCACACGTGTATGTTGATTAGATAGTGAAATCGTGTTTATAAAGTTATAATTAAGAAATCAAGTTGCAATAATAATATAGCATACTTGAACAAGGATTGCACATTATTCATAAAGGATGTCTCTAGGATGTAATGCCCTTCATTACTATTGAAAGATGCCTTTTAGGAGGTAATCTCCATGGTTATTTATGAAAGAGGTCTCGAGGAGGTAAAGCAATTTAATTATTTAATAAAGGAGACCTCAAGGAGGTAATCCTCTTCCCAAATTCATTAAGCCAAAGCCAACCTCTCTCTCTCTCTCTCTCTCTCTCTCTCTCTCTCTCTCTCTCAGTATAAGTTTGTAACAACATCAATCATTCAAAGAACTTTATCTCTGTTGCACACAAAAAGCATAAGCTATTGATTGTTTCATTATTTTACATTCTCTCTCTCTCTCTCTCTCCTCTCTCTCTCTCTCTCTCTCTCTACTTTATTTTCCTTCACCATCTTGCTCTCATATTTTCGCCATGTCTCTTGCCGTTATCAAAACATAGACTAACTTAAACTCCTCTCTCTCTCTCTCTCTCTCTCTCTCTCTCTCTCTCTCTCTCGTTAATTCTCTTCTACATTATTTTCCTTAACCATCATGCTATTCAATTTTCATCATCTTTCTTAGAGGTATCAAAACATCACTAACTTCAACTCTCTCTCTCTCTCTCTCTCTCTCTCTCTCTCTCTCACTTACCTAAAACGGTCATATTTCGGGCGTGGTCATCCGTTTCGAAGAGGGGTTTATCTCCCATGACCTCGCAGCGGAAGGTCCCCGACGTCTCCTTCGTCACCTTCTTCAGGACGACGCTTGAGTCGTCGCTTTTGCCCTTCTGTGGAGAGAGAGAGAGAGAGAGAGAGAGAGAGAGAGAGAGAGAGATTGTTGATGTCGGTATAAGTAAGGGGTAGTTTTGATGATGATAAAAGAGTTGAAAATTGAATAGCAAGATAGTGAAAGCAAAATGATAATGATGAAGAAAATTAACGAGAGAGAGAGAGAGAGAGAGAGAGAGAGAGAGAGAGAGAGAGAGAGATGTTATATGTAAATAATTTTAAAAATAGTGAAAATCAGTATAATTGCAAGAGATTCAGAAGGTGAAAAAAATAATAAACGAGAGAGAGAGAGAGAGAGAGAGAGAGAGAGAGAGAGAGAGAGAGATAGACGTTATATGTAAATAATTTAAAAAATAGTGAAAATCAGTATAATTGCAAGAGATTCAGAAGGTGAAAGAAAATAATAAACGAGAGAGAGAGAGAGAGAGAGAGAGAGAGAGAGAGAGAGAGAGTGCGCAAAATGTTTTATTAATATTCCCAAATGCCTTGGTGTGAGACCATGGTTTTAATTAAATCATTTACCATCAGAACTTAATCCGTCAGGTGTAATTAATTGAAAGAAGGATTTATACATATTGCAAAGCGCTCCTTTGTTTTGGAAAGTTTCATTGTGTCCTGTTTAGTGTGTTTGTCTCTTTGATCTTGTGGCCGCAAACTATGCATATTATATATATATATATATATATGTATATGTATATATATATATATATATATGTATATGTATATATGTATATATATTATATATATATATATACATACACATATATATATATATAACTATATATATAACATACATATATATATATATATAATATACATACATATATATATATATATACATACATATATATATATATATATAATATACAACTACAACAACACAAATGCTGCCGTTTCTAGTCCAGTGAAGGATTTGGTTTGCCCAGTTTTCATCATCACTGTGGCCAGTGCGAATTGGTGAAGATGGGAGATTTTTGTCTGATCGTTCATGGCGTCTGTGGTTGTGTGTGTTATGTTTTATACATACATTAATTGTATGCATGTATTTAAGTATGTGCATATACGTAGGTATGGCGTACAGTTACTACCCTCCCCATTTGGCCTTCACAGTGTTTGACTCCATGTCATGTGGTATACTGTTATTGGTTGGCTTTGCCTTAACGTTCTAATGTCAGTACTTGCAACGAGAGTCATACACTAGTACTTGCAATGACAGTCATACATTAGTACTAACAACGAGAGTTATACACTAGTACTTGCAACAACAGTCATACAGTATTACTTGCAACGACAGTCATACACTAGTACTTATAACGAGAGTCTTATAATAGTACTTGCAACGAGAGTCATACACTAGTACTTGCAATGAGAGTCCTGTAATAGTATTTGCAACGAGAGTCATACACTAGTACTTGCAACAATAGTCATACCCTTTGTACTTGCAACGACAGTTATACAATAGTACTTGCAACGAGAGTCTTACAATATTACTTGCAACGAGAATCATACACTTGCAACGCCTGTCATACACTAGTACTTGCAACGAGAGTCTTACAATAGTACTTACAACGAGAGTCGTACACTAGTACTTGCAACGAGAGTCTTACAATAGTACTTGTAACGAGAGTTATACAATAGTACTTGCAATGACAGTCATACACTAGTACTTGCAACGAAAGTCATACAGTAGTACTTGCAATGACAGTCATACACTAGTACTTGCAATGAGAGCCTTACAATAGTACTTGCAACGAGTGTCATACACTAGTACTTGCAACGAGAGTCATACACTAGTACTTGTAACGACTGTCATACACTAGTACTTGCAACGAGAGTCGTACAATAGTACTTGCAACGACAGTCATACCGTTGTACTTGCAACGACTGTCATACACTAGTACTTGCAATGAGAGTCCTACACTAGTACTTGCAACGAAAGTCATACACTAGTACTTGCAACGAGAGTCTTACAATAGTACTTGCAACGAGAGTTATACAGTAATACTTGCAACGACTGTCGCACACTAGTACTTGTAACGACAGTCACACCATAGTAATTGCAACGAGAGTTATACACTAGTACTTGCAACTACAGTCATACACAAGTACTTGCAATGAGAGTCTTACAATAGTACTTGCAACGACTGTCGTACACTAGTACTTGCAACGACAGTAGTCACACCATAGTAATTGCAACGAGAGTTATACACTAGTACTTGCAACTACAGTCATACACTAGTACTTGCAATGAGAGTCTTACAATAGTACTTGCAACGAGAGTCGTACAATAGTACTTACAACGAAAGTCGTACAATAGTACTTGCAACGAGAGTCATACAATAGTACGTGCAACGAAAGTCATACACTGGTACTTGCAACGACTGTCATACACTAGTGCTTGCAATGACATTCATACACTAGTACTTGCAACGACAGGCATACCGTAGTAATTGCAACAAGAGTTATACACTAGTACTTGCAACGACAGTCATACACTATTGCTTGGAACGAGAGTCTTACAATAGTACCTGCAACGAGAGTTATACAGTAGTACTTGCAATGAAAGTCATACACTAGTACTTGCTACGCGAGTCTTACAATAGAACTTGCAACAAAAGTCATACAGTAGTACTTGCAACGAGAGTCATACACTAGTACTTGCAACGAGAGTCATACACTAGTACTTGCAACGAGAGCCATACACTCTTATTTGCAACGACAGTCATACAATAATTCTTGTAATGAGTCATACACTAGTACTTGCATAACCATTCTTGTATTAGTATTTTTGCATTTTTATTAGAACTTATCAATGATCTGATATTAACTATTTTTTCCAATACCTATATTGGTAATTTATTATTAGAATTTAATTTTGAATATATGTCAGTACTTAAGAAGGCCATTTTATATAAGGAATTTCTCGTACATCAATGTCATTACTTACATCACGATATAACATGTGTACCTAATTTTACATTAATACCATTACATTGATATTAACACCTACTTCGCCACTAATATCAGTACTCACACCTACATTTGCATAGCAGTACTCACATCAACATTCAAGTGGGGCCGCGGGTAGACCTTGACTGGCGGATCCTTCTTGGGCACATACTCGTAGAACTGGTCCACTCCCCGGTACCACTTTATCGAATACAGCGGATCCGGCCTGTCCGTCCGATGCTCGTAACTGCACTTCAGTTGGACGTTGGTTCCGGATACCACGACAGGCGGGACGCCTAAACCCGTGACGCGAATACTCCACCCTTTAGGAAGTAGGTACGTGTACAGTTGGATACAAGAATTCGCGGTCCACCCCGCTCTGAGGGACCCTTACTGCGCGACGAGTAACCAGATAGTGTGTGGATGGATGGAAGAGGTGGTGGGCGGGGCAAAAGGACTTGTCGTGCAGTAAGGGTGTGGCTAGGTGACCTATCTCAGAGCAAGTTGTGTCAAGATTTCTTGTGTCCAACTGTACGTGTGATTGTACATAATGTTTATGGCAGGATTAATCGTTTTTATTTGTTTCAGGATATTTAATTTGCTTTTATTATACGTCCCCGAAAGTATTGTTTACATAATACAGTTAACTTTTTGTGATATTTTCAAAATATTCAAGTAAGATCTAAAATAGTAAAAAAATTTAATTACATTTTAAAACTATTTTATCTTTAATATTGGTAAAAAACCATTTACTGGACACCTTAAATAGTTTGATATAAGGAATTTCAGTATAACTTGATAGACAGAATGAAATGTGCTGATAGCTTGTCTTGAAATCTTGCTTCAATTTTTATTTTTTTTTTTTTCAAAATCGTTAACTGGATGAAATATAATACATTTTTTCGTGATTTTATTTAGAAAATATTGCTATTGAAATAATTATATTAGAATAAAAAAAGAAGACTATCATATAAATTACAGTAAACATTTTGGCTGAAATGTTTTAAAGATTTAATCAAAGAATTTAGTCGAGAATATCCTACTGTGACAAAAATTCCCCAGAAAATATTAGATTTGGAAAAGCCAACTGCCAATTTATCCTGAAGACTTTATCATCAAAATATCCTTTACATTCTTCAAAAATTACTCAACTGAATAAAAGGAGAATAGATAAAAACATAAGAGAAAGACCCCGAATTTAAAAAAAAAAAAAAAAAAAAAAAAAAAAAACAGACGGAATGAGAAAAATCGCGAATTCATCCTTTAAAACGTAGTGAAATATTTGAGTCGTACCGTAAGTGACAAGCGGCAGGAGAAGAAGAAGACGCAAGAGCGGAGTGACGTCACCAGCTTTCTCCATTCTGGCGAGGTGAAATTTCGCCCCGCTGGAATCCGGCTACCTGGAAGCAAGCAAGAAATTGATGTTATTGCTATTATTTTCGTTTACTTCTTGGGAGCAAATATGGAAGAGATTGGGGAATTTTATTAAAGTTTTGGGAGCTCGGTTGTAAGAAGTTCAAATTTGCAGCGAATAGTTTTGTGTTGAACAGGCTGATTTTATTATTATTATTATTATTATTATTATTATTATTATTATTATTTGCTAAGCTACAACCCTAGTTGGAAAAGCAAGATGCTATAAGCCCAGAGGCTCCTTCAGAGGCTATGGCACTACCCAAGACTAGAGAACAATGGTTTGATTTTGGAGTGCCCTTCTCCTAGAAGAGCTGCTTACCATAGCTAAAGAGTCTTTTCTACCCTTACCAAGAGGAAAGTGGCCACTGAACAATTACAGTGCAGTAGTTCACCCCTTGGGTAAAGAATTGTTTGGTAACATCAACGTTGTCAGGTGTCAGGTGTATGAGGACAGAGGAGAATCTGTAAAGAATAGACCAGACTATGAGGTTTATATGTAGGCAAAGGGAAAGAACCGTAACCAGAGAGAAGGATTCAGTGTAGCACTGTCCGGCCAGTCAAAGGACCCCATAAGTCTAGCGGTAGTATCTCAACGGGTGGCTGGTGCCTTAACCAACCTACTACCTCTTTCATAAATATATCTATTTTAATGTTGTTACTGTTCGTAAAGTGTTTTATTCAAGTTGTTCATTACTTTTCTTGTAGATTAATCATTTCTTTGTTTTCTTTCCTCATTGGGCTTTTTTCCCCTGTTGGACCCCTTGCGCTTATGACATCTTGCTTTTCCAAATAGGTTTGTAGCTTAGCTAGTAATAATTATCATCATCATCATCATCATCATCTCCTCCTACTCCTATTGACGCAAAGGGCCTCGGTTAGATTTCGCCAATCGTCTCTATCCCGATCTTTTAATTCAATACTTCTCCATTCATCATCTCCTACTTTGCGCTTCATAATCCTCATCCATGTAGATCTGGGTCTTCCAACTCTTGTAGTGTCTTGTGGAGCCCAGTTGAACTTTTGGTAAACTAATCTCTCTTGGGGCGTGCGAAGAGCATGCCTAAACCATCTCCTGATATTTGACAGTAATTATGTCAGGATGCCAGAAAACTCATATCAATCAATTAATTGATAGAAACGGCCGCATTGGGAACTTATCCCACTTGGTGGGGATGGGTGGGGGTATTGTTACTTAAGCTGACGTCATTAAAGCAATGAGATAGTCTCTCTCTCTCTCTCTCTCTCTCTCTCTCTCTCTCTCTCTCTCTCTCTCTTAATGTTTTCACTAATTCCACGAAGTTACAGCCATTGTTATAGAAGTTCTAAATTAACAAGGGCGATCAATAGAAACTTTCGTAATGCACCAGTTCTGTCCTACACTGAAATGTAATTATATGAAGACCCTTTTCGAAACAGACTTCTGCTTTCTATATTCTATTTTGATTACTTAGATTACATTGAGTAGATATAGATTACTAGAAGGGGTTTTATTGTCTTATTCGAATCACTTTATCTTGTAAGATTCACTTATATCAAAGACATTTTTAACAAATAGTACTGTAAAGGAAATTGGAAATTATCACGACGAATATGTGGTTTTACTTGAAGAATAGTGTTAGAATACTGTATAGGTCTTAAGATTTGCATTTTCAAAATCTGGTAGGACTTTGCTATGTTTATTATTATTATTATTATTATTATTATTATTATTATTATTATTATTATTATTATTATTATTATTATTATTATGACGTCTAAATATTTAGATAGACATGCATACATGTATACATACACAGATTCAACCCTTCCCACCCTCTTCCACTTTCCTAACTACCACACGGCAGTTTGGGCTATTTGTGGGAGATTGTCGTTTTCGAGTGATTGCCGCTCATCGTGACAGGAAAGATATATATATATATATATATTATATATACAGTAATATACATACATATATATATGTGTGTGTATATACATATATATATACATATATATATATATATATATATATCCAGACACTCATTTATAGGAGTCATTCCCTAATACGAAAAGAAATAACCCTATTTAAGGGCAATATAAAAAGCTGCTTAATTGAATTTAGTGGTGGAATGAACATTATCAAAGCTTTGAATTCCGCAAAAGTAGTTTGACTCAATTTTATTTGCAAATAATGTTGCACCAATTTCTTGAATCCACATAAAAGGTGAATTAGCATAATCACTTACGACGAAAATAGTATTCATACTAGAATTCTACCAAAAGGAAGTGAATTAGCACAATTTGTATAAAAAGAC
>NC_090741.1:65181456-65183956 GCF_036898095.1 Palaemon carinicauda
TCGTCTCAGCTATTTAAGAATGACCTTTGAACCTTTAATGGGAAAATGTAGAAACTAGATTGCTTTAAGGAGAAAGGAATATATTTAGGGAAAACTAAATATTGAAATTAAACGTGGTAGTTAAAAAAGGAAGAACGAAAACAAAGGAAAGAATGGGAAAATGGCAATATCTTAATGAACGCGACAGAAAAGTAAAAAAAAATTAAATAGATAAAGAAAATTGGAATATCCCAATGAATATTACAGTAAAGTAAAAAATAAAAAAGGGGGGGGGGAAATAAAAATATCTTGGTGAACGTAACACAAAAGTTAAAAAATTGAAGCAAATAAAAAAAAAAATTAAATACACTAATGAACGTAAAAGTGGAATTAGGAAAATCTAGATGTTCTGGCGAAATTGAAAAGGATGTAAGGTGAGTTTGCGAGTGAGCAACATGGCCTCTGAGAACGGAATTGTTACGGGTTACTTCAAATTCACTAAGAGTTGAAGGTTTGGCTGCCCTGGAGGAATGTAGTTGTTGACGGTTGTTTTCGTAGAACGTAAGTTGTCGTGTTTGCATTTGGAGAACGTGAAAGTGGCATGGAGGAATACAAGTGATTAAAATGAACTTAGAAATGTTATGTGTATAAGTTTTGCTGCAAAGTGTTGATTGTTGGTGCGAACAATATTAAGTGTTAGATGTTATTTTGATGAAGATATTGTTCTAGGTTCATGTGAAGAAGTGTTTAAAAATTGCTGAGAATTTTAAGATAAGTTGATACAATAGTGGAGGAAACCTTCCCGAGAACATTAGATATTTATATTAGATAAATCTCGAGAAATACACGCATACACACACGTTAAATACAGTTTAATGTCTCCAAATGTTTTATGTGAAATACTAAACATTTAACAGATTCATATTATGGGTTTTGACCTAAAAACATTGAGGTGAACGGACAAACTTACATACAAATCTCTGAGCAATCACTTGATATTGAGCGAAATATTTTAGATACACATATCTATTACTTAGATTAATTGTTCAAATAAGTAGACACTAATTGACAGGCGTATTTCTTAACACGCAAAATAAAGCAGACATTTTTTCCATAATAGTAAAGAATCTTACACAAGTTTTAACAGTTATAGAATAAATACAAACAAAAAAATTTTAACAGCATGAATATTCAGGTAAAACATTCATACAAACAGACAAAAGTCTTTCAGCAGCCTATGATTACTGAGGTTGAGGGTTGGTAACCCTCTACGAGATAACCTTGTTTCATTCAATAATGTAATTTCCCAAACTGGCTGGAATAACATGTTTGAATCGTCCGCACGGCGGCATCAAAAGAAACATTCTCCCTTAAAAAAAAAAAAAAAATCCCGCAAATGATGTCGAATATTGTCGATTTTGAACGAGGCATTTAATGACCCGATTTCATCAGGACAAAAAAAAAAAAAAAAAAAAAAAAAAAAAAAAAAAAAAAAAAAAAAAAAAAAAAAAAAACTATTGGCTGATAATGAGATGAAAAGGTTTTAAACGGATCGAGGTTTCATTTCGACCTGTCCATTGTGGTGGTTTGTAATCAGGCGCTGTAGTCTACAAAATGCAGTGCTATTGGAGCTCTTTCTAGTTGAACAGCACGTGTTTCATACATGTTTATACACTGTAATGCTATTGTTTTTTTTTTTATCTCTCGCTCTCTCTTGCACTGATTATAGAAAAACCTGTTTAAACTGGCCATTGCTTGTTTCACATTGTTGAAAGTTGGAATTTTTGTGCCATTGTTGCCCTCAACCAGTTGTATATAAGCTCGTTATCTTGTTGAATAAAGTCACTTGCATTCACATCGCCTTTCTGTTAGTACCTAACAGCTGCCTTGCGACAATTGGTGGTCACCAGAGGATCAACTCCCCACCGCCTATTCAGCCACCAATGCACCCTACCCTCTTTATGATACCGCTCACTGCTCACCGACCCTGACTCTTCGACTCACACCGCATCAATGAAACTATGATACTGCCCCCTTTCGCCAGCGGTGAAGCATTTGCCTAGTCCCAACATGCCAAAGTTCTGTTTTGCATCAAGGCTATAAGCAGCAAATCAGACTATGTCCTTGAGACAATCCCCTAGAACACCTTCCCAGAAATTTCCGATTGGCTTTGTGACCTGATGACCAAAGTTGATGTCATTATGGACAGCCACTTCCCCACTTCGAAGACCTCCATCAATGCCTCCATTCCTGATGAATAGGACAGCCATTCAACAGTAACCGTAGCCGACATGAATGCGATAAGACACAGTGGCGCACCCTGGGACATATTGGAGCTGCGACAAAACAGCCCACCACCCACATATACCACCCCTCGCATATGCCCCAACCAACGGCCGTTAAAGCACTGCAAGAATTCTTGGGCAGGATAAACTATTATCACCGGTTCCTGCTAGCCATCGCCACCACTCTTGCTCCCCTCTACGCCTCTTTCAAGGGAAAACCAAATGATCTGAAATGG
>NC_090741.1:65188956-65193956 GCF_036898095.1 Palaemon carinicauda
GTTTATTAGAAGTTGAGGGTCCGTATTGGACAAGTGTTAATTAAATAATGAGAACCCGTATTAGTTTGAACAATTGGAGTCCTTACTGGATTAGAAACATCTTAGTAAGAGGCAAGTGGCATTTAATTGCTAAGAAATGGTGAGAGATAATTTGATCTCGAGAATGTAGTGATATTTTTTAAATATTAGGATAAAATGACGAAAGTTTCGGTCATGTGGTATTGTTCTTTTTTAAGCTAAGATAACGTATATTTATGTCAGGGAATTCTAACCACGGAAATAGGTAAGCTACATAGTGTATCTACAATGAATGTCCTTTCCACAATTCGTTTTGCTTTTTCCTCTCTCCGTTTCCATGAGACTTGAGCATGATTATTATTATTATTATTATTATTATTATTATTATTATTATTATTATTATTATTATTATTATTATTATAAGCTAAGCTACAACCCTAGTTGCAAAAGCAGGATGCTATAAGCCCAAAGGCATTTATCACTTTAAATAGAAATACTCAGAAGACGGCTGTGTGAACATGTGGGAGATGGATGGCTTTGAGTTTATATCTTAAATAACTTATTGCGGCCTGTTTACCCTAGCAGGGAATTAGGTCCATGTTGGTAAGTCTACTGTGGTGGGTCACCGGTAAAAGGATTGATAGTGAAGGGTACATTTACGGTCAAGTAAAGGGACCTTTGGATTCGGTGTTTATTAAGTAACTTGTTTCAAATGGGAAGCTTGAAAGTGGAGGGGTGTCATACGCTATGTGTATATTTGTGTTTAAAGGCCACTCACGAATGGCAGAGGCAAGGGACAGTGACATTGCCTTATCAAGCAGGACAATACCCTAGAGACTGACCATATATAAATTTAATCAGCTCCCAAGCCCCCTCTCAACGCAAGCTAGGACCAAGTAGGGCCAGGCAATGGCTCCTCCAAGCACTTCATCCTTAGCTCACAAGGATGGTGAGGTTGTAGTGACCAAATGAACTAACGACTTTGAGCGGGACTCGAACCCCAGTCTGGCGTTCACCAGTCAGGGACGTTACTGCATCTGCCACCACAGCCCTAAATAGATATAAATGACAAAGAATTAATATCAGAAGTCGTGGGATTCGGAAAATTTACTTTTCAAAGAGAACAGCTTTATTTAACAGAACATGAATGCGATTACAATAGTGATTCTTTTCAGTTGGTGATGTCTACACAGAGTAATATCCCAGTCTTAGTGAAGAGCGGGGGAAGAGAGAATACTATGGGACTTTACTATCTCGAATAATACATATCAAAGTATGCGCGCACAGGTGAGAAACTATAAGAGAGTATAGTTTACAGCCAATAGTAAAGATATTTAGAAACTGTTATCTCCCCTATATAATAAAGAGCAGATATATCTTTCCGGTCACTATCAGCTCTCCCCGTCCTTCGGGTAAGGAGTAGAGGGAGTAGTCATTCCCATCATCTTTGACGGGATGTGTACACTAGTATATAATATTGAATAATTTAGATGAGATAGTGAATATCTATCTAAATATTCAGCCATCATCTTTGACGGGTCGCGTACTCTAGTATGTATTAGATAGTTTAGATAAGAAAGTGAATATCTATCTAAATATTTAGCCGTCATCTCCGACGGATCGCCTACACTCATATAATATTAAGTAGTTTGAATGGGAGAGTGATTGGTTTGGTGTGTAATTGGATATCTGAGATCACGGTGAGCTATGTCTTTGCGACTGTCTAATACCTTTGTGGATGTAGGTGTGAAATTGTGTTATAAAGGAATAAAACACGAAAAATGCATTGTAATGGGTGACAGGTGATGCAGTATTCATTGGTAATGTCTAAGAGGAACTGCAGAAACTGTTTAGATATTTTAGGCTTATTTTAAGGTTATGGTGGTAAAACCTTGTTATTATTATTATTATTATTATTATTATTATTATTATTATTATTATTATTATTATTTTGTTATTATTATTATTATTGTTATTATTATTATTATTATTATTATTATTATTATTAATAATAATAATATTATTAATATTATTATTATTATTATTATTATTATTATTATTATTATTAATCTAAAATATTTCAAAAACAGTAACAACGTGAAAATAGATAAAAATTTCTGTAAATTTTTCTTAACGTTGCAAATCACTTCGTTTTCTCATGCACGATAATCTTTGCTTAATGGGTACGATGTTCTATTAGTTCCATGAAGACACATTATTATTATTATTATTATTATTATTATTATTATTATTAGTACTTGCTAATCTACAACCCTAATTGGAAAAGTAGGATGCTATAAGCCTAGGGGCCCCAACAGGGAAAATAGCCCAGTGAGGAAAGGAAACATGGAGAAATAGAATATTTTAAGAACAGTAACAGTAAAATAGGTATTTTCTATATAAACTATAAGAAAATTAACAAAACAAGAGGAAGAGAAATAAGATAGAATAGTGTGCCCGAAGAAGGGAAAAGATGATGGAAGAAAGCAGGTTAATTATTTTATTATTTTGTGATAAGTATGAGAGATGAGTCTTAATATTAGCTTAGTTTGTTGTGTGAATGATTGCTAGGTCTGTTTATAATATTCAGAAAATGCTTAGATTATCTATGAAAGAATAAGTAATGTTGAACTACCATTCCTTTATGGAAATGAAACGTGGATGTTAGATATTGGTAATTAAAAAAAGGCTGAAACTGTCGAGGTTAAGAATTAAAAGTGCGAGAAATATGCAGATATGCAACAGGCTGACATAAATCTTTCTATAGTTTATATATGAAATATCTGTTTTAGTGTTGTTAATATTTTAAAAATATTTTATGCGAATTGTTCATTATTTCTTATATCGTTTAATCATTTTCCTATATCCTTTCCGTACTGGGCTATTTTTCCCTTTTGCAACTAGGGTTGTAGCTTAGCTAGTAATTATAATAATAAGTGATGAGAGCTCACTGTAGGTGAAAGTATGGATCAGTGTATTTTGACATGGTTCGGTCATGTAGGAAGAATTGATGACGATAGGTTAGAGGAGAAGGTAGAAATGCTAGAAAGAAAGTGCATTAATATATAGGAATCGTGATATTCCATGAAATAGAAATAAAAGACACAATCTTGATCCCTACTATTTAGGTGTTTGAAGGGACTACGGTTGTGGAATGATTTTACAATGAAGAATTCACGATTCAGAAATTGGTATATTGATTTTGATGTAACAGTTGTTTGCTTATACTTTAGAGCCACCCCTTTATCAAGGTATATTTGTAAAGTTGAATTATATTCGTATATATCTAGCTAACGAATTTATCTGTGTATCTATCTATCTATCTATCTATCTATCTATATATATATATATGTGTATATATATATATATATATATATATATATATATATATATATATATATATATATATATATTATACATACATACACACATATATATATTATATAAATAAATATTGTATATTTATATATATATGTATATGCATACTATATAAATGTGTACGTATATATATGAATATATACATATATATATATATATATATATATATATATATATATATATATATATATATATATCTTATTTCAGAAAAAGGAATGGAGACTAAGAGAAATAGAAGAATTGTTCCAAAAATATAGATTATTTTCATACTCTGAACTGGCGTCAAACCATAGAAGATCATTATCGACTAAAGAGCAAGTGAAAAGAAATAGAAGGAATCAGAAAGTTGATATCGAAAATCAGACAGGAAGACTTACTTAGAATATCAGCCCGTAATTACATTTCGACTGTCAAAAAATATATATATAAATTTGGGACAATGACACCTGAGATCTGTCATTTAGCTGATAATTAATTATATAGGATTATCAAATGTGACTCCAAATGATGTCTGTATTTTCCGGGGAAATCGGATTTTTCAGCACGTGCTTAGGTGTTGGGGGGAGGGGGTTGGCGTATCTGCTCAATTAACGATTAATCATTATAATTCATGATTAATGATCATAATTAATGCTGATAGAGACCATTACAATCTCGGTAATTATCGTCTGGCCGAAGCTTAGGATAAGTGGGTCATTTATTAGGCGGATTTCCTGCGTGATGAATTTCAACAATATGAAAAAATTACCTTATTATTAATGATGAAATCAATCAAGTGGCGGATAACTGAACTGTTTCGTCAGGGTGAGACGCGTCAATAATAGCGCGTCTGACGCGTCGATAACGCGCGCGCCTTTATTAATCGCGCGCGTCATAATTTCACCACCGTGTAATGAAAAGTCTCTATAGTTTAGCGTTTTCGTAGTGGGGGCGTTATTAACAACGCACCCAGACATAATCAGGGATTAACGAGAATTGCCTGGCATTATTGCAACATGAGGCTTTTGGCTTATTATTCCCGTTTTGACGATATTGGCAATAAAATGAAATTACTTTTTTTTCAGCTGAGGTCGGTTCGTTATCCCAGTTTTTTTCCATTAGAAAAAAATGGCAGATTGTTTGAATTATCCGCTGGTGTCAGCGACAAAGGAATTGCTTGCTGGGCAATCATATGAGTGCTGAAGTCAGATGAATTCATAATGTTAGGGCTTAATGTTAAGGGTAATTAGTCGACAGTTGCCTGCTTGTGTTTAAGTATGGAGGGTAATGTGTCAAAGGTTGCATTCTCTGGAAATCAAAGCATTTCATTATCCGGAATTAAAAAAAAAAGAGAGAGAGAGAGAGAAAGGGTCAACTTAGGAGTAAAAACTTTTCCTTCTGAGTTATAAAAAAACCAGTTAGAATTCTCATAAATAGTTTAATATCTTCTAATACAAGTGTTACAGTATCATTAATATAATCATATGTGATGCAAATGAGGTGTTTATAGGTAGTAGGTTGCCCACGGCACCAACTACCCGTTGAGCTACTACCGCTAGAGAGGGATCTTTTGACTGGCCAGAGAGTACTGCATTGGATCCTTCTCTCTGGTAACGATTCAATTT
>NC_090741.1:65198956-65211456 GCF_036898095.1 Palaemon carinicauda
CTTGGGCGATGATCATATGTGATATGGTCAGTCTCTAGGGCATTGTCCTGCTCGACAGGGCAATGTCACTGTCCCTCACCTCTGCCATCCATGAGCGGCCTATAAACCTTCAAAACCATGGGCTCTTGCGTTGGCAGGCCGTAAGTGGGATAATCCTGTGAAAGTGGCAGATCAGGAATACAGAATACGGACAGGATGACGATGGAATGGAGCTTCCTGACCACCGAGGCTGGAGTCCTAAGTTTCTGTTAAGGGGGCGCCGCAAAAGCAGACAAGGCCTCCTAAACCCGATTTCTCTTCGGTCCTAGAGAAATTTATTTTTCCTATCGTAGGTCCAATAGCGACTCTAGGCCCATCCCATCTTCCTCCTATCTTGCGGGCTACGCTCTTTTATTTTCCTATAATTGTATTTATTTTAAAACGATGTACCATTATTTTAGTAATCTCATTTACTCTAATATGGATATAGCGTTATTCCAGTCTGCTCTTATAGACTGCTTTTCCTCGTTATATATACTTTTGATTATATTTATGATAATGGGATATTTTATAAAGACGCGGTATTTTAAGTGACTAGAATGGTCTTCAGCATCTGGTTTGACTCACGTCTGTATTTACAGTAAGCATTAGCCTCATTAGCACCTCGTCTAACCCCGTAATAAGATTTATACCATTTGCTCGTAGCTTTTTACTTTTTTTTGTGTGATTTTTTATTGATATTTTTTTGAAGAAACAAAAATTTTTCAAAAGAATTACCATCAGCATTTTTCCTGGGAAACTTACTCAGATAGTTAAATACATAAGTAAATACGTAATAGAATAATTTGTGTATTACGTCAGCAATAATGAAAAGTCTCACCAACAACTCGTTAACAACACCATTTTTATTCCCTTTGCCGGAGTTTATCGTCATTTGCAATCGATTCTTAATAAGTAATTCTCAAATTTTTTTTTATTATATTCACCTCTATCAGGAGTCTCATCAGTGCATCGTTTACCCCCTAACGCACAATGCATCATCTACTCTACACCTGTTCATACTGCAATATGTAGCAGGACTCATCAGTGCATTGTTTTCCCCCTATTACGTAATGCATCATCTATAACTAACCGTTTCATACTAAAATATGTAGCAGAAGTCTCATCAGTGCATCATTTACCCCCTAACACATAATGCATCATCTTCTACTAATCTTTCACCCTAATATAGCAAAAGTCTCATCAGTGCATCGTTTCCCCCCTAACACATAATGCATCATCTTCTACTAACCTTTCACCCTAATATAGCAAACTTTCACCCTAATATAGCAAAAGTCTCATCAGTGCATTGTTTCCCCCTAACACACAATGCATCATTTACGCCTAACCTTTTCACACTATAACATGTAGCAGGACTCATCAGTGCGTCGTTAACCCCTAACAAACAGGGCATCATCTACGCCTATTCTTTTTACACTAAAATATGTAGTTGGAGTCTCATCAGTACATCGTTTTACCCTTATTACCTAATGCAACCATCCCATACCTAAGCTTTTCACCATTTTGCATTCACTTTTTAAATTAATTTCTTTTTCAGTGAACCAAATTACTTTTTTTAGCAAGACGTCGAATTTTGCATTAGGCCGAAAAACCAGCGAATAGGCCCGTTAATGACTCAAACGAAAAAGCAAGCAACCCGCTTTGATGTGTCGTAATCACTTTTAAATGTCCAACGAAACGGTCGAATTAGTTCTGACGGAAAATAATTATATTATTTAGCGAGCTGATGAAGGCCGTTTTTTTTTTATCTGTATATATTTTTTATGCATAATTTTATTTCCCTGATGTTCCATTATCAGATTTTTAATCTGAATTGAGTGAGTTATTTTGTTGTTATGACATATTTTCTCCATTTTTTTCCTTTTTTTTTTTTCTTTGCTTTTTCCTGTTTTAAAGACGTCTTTTGTTGTTGAGGTTTAAAAACAAATCTATCTTTCAATGGAATTAAAGCAATTCATTTATTAAGAAATAAGATCAGACAACGAATTCCATTTTTGTCATTTTTTACTTTTGGTGTTGCTTTTTAAATTTATATAATAAATATAACAAGAAATTAGTGATATTGGTATTATATAGAATATATAACCTCATCACAACTTACACTTTATTTATATTTTCCTGCGTAATATTTATCCTTCGCATAATGATGAAAATCTCTGATGCTTGTCCTACTCCTAAGACCACTAAGCCCCTTCTTTTTAGAACACCATTAGGATTTTTTTCCTGCATATTGTGATTTTACTCAAATTGAAATCAATGTTTTTCTTACATGATTTTATATACTACTGACTTAGATGCATAATTCATTAGCTATGGTAATCAGCTCTTCTAGGAGAAGAACACTCCAAAATCAAACCATTGTCCTCTAGTCTTGGGTAGTGCCATTGCCTCTGTACCATGGGTCTTTCACTGTCTTGGGGTTGAGTTCTCTTGCTTGAGAGTACACTCGGGCACGCTGTTCTCTCTTGTTTCTCTCCCTTTTGTTTTGTTGAAGTTTTTATACTTTAAATAGGATATATTTATTCTTATGTTTTTACTCTTCTTAAAATGTTTTATTTTTTTCTAGTTTCCTTTCTTCACTAGGCTCTTTTCCCTGTTGGAGCCACTGGGCTTATAGCATCCTACTTTTCCAACTAGGGTTGTAACTTAGCAAGTAATAATAATAATAATAATAATAATAATAATAATAATTAAATTGTATTAGGTTTTTACTATCAATATTGGTATTGTCATCGGGAAATTACGTGATCGGTAACGGTGAATTCGATTGGATAACCTAACCCATCAAAGCAAATAACTCCTGTTTCGATCTTCTGTTTTCTGCCATTTAATTCCAGTTTGTGGAATCCTCTTTCGTACTCTGTTTGCGTTGACTCAGTTAACTTGGTTCTTTTCAAGAAGAAAGTTTAGATGTGAAATCGCAATTTGGTAATAGATTTTTGTTGGGAGGATAAAGAGAGAGAGAGAGAGAGAGAGAGGAGAGAGAGAGAGAGAGAGAGGGGGTGTATTTGTACCAAATCGAAAAACTGGATTATCAAAAGTTTACGAGTGAGAAAGAAAGTCTATTTTTGTTAAGTTGAAGAAAGAAATTGTTATAGAGTATATTATTCTACTAATCCCAAAGAGAGAGAGAGAGAGAGAGAGAGAGAGAGAGAGAGAGAGAGCCGATTTTCAAAATTCTGATGAGATAGCGAATATAAAAATCTAATTTTCATCAAGTCAAAGGAAGGCAATAGGTTAAAAAATACACATATACAAAGCCCAACGAGAGAGAGAGAGAGAGAGAGAGAGAGAGAGAGAGAGAGAGAGAGAGATTTAAGTTAATATAAGTATCGTTTTGATAACAGTAAAAAGGATAATGAAAATTGAAGAGCAAGATGGTGAAAGGAAAATTAAGTAGAGAGAGAGAGAGAGAGAGAGAGAGAGAGAGAGAGATTTAAGTTAATATAAGTATCGTTTTGATAACAGTAAAAAAGGATAATGAAAATTGAAGAGCAAGATGGTGAAAGGAAAATAAGTAAAAAAAAAAAAGAGAGAGAGAGAGAGAGAGAGAAGAGAGAGAGAGAGAGAGAGAGAGAGATTTAAGTTAATATAAGTATCGTTTTGATAACAGTAAAAAGGATAATGAAAATTGAAGAGCAAGATGGTGAAAGGAAAATAAGTAAAAAAAAAAAAGAGAGAGAGAGAGAGAGAGAGAGAGAGAGAGAGAGAGAGATTTAAGTTAATATAAGTATTGTTTTGATAACAGTAAAAAGTATGATGAAAATTGGAGAGAGAGAGAGAGAGAGAGAGAGAGAGAGAGAGAGAGATTTTTTAAGTTAATATAAGTATTGTTTTAATAACAGTAAAAAGTATGATGAAAATTGGAGAGAGAGAGAGAGAGAGAGGAGAGAGAGAGAGAGAGAGAGAGAGATTTAAGTTAATATAAGTATTGTTTTGATAACAGTAAAAAGTATGATGAAAATTGGAGAGAGAGAGAGAGAGAGAGAGAGAGAGAGAGAGAGAGAGAGATTTAAGTTAATATAAGTATTGTTTTGATAACAGTAAAAAGTATGATGAAAATTGGAGAGAGAGAGAGAGAGAGAGAGAGAGAGAGAGAGAGAGAGAGAGAGTATAAAAGTGGAGAAATCTTTGCCGTGTCATTTTTGTGGGTTCACTCGTGGTCTCTTCTATCTCCGGTTTAATCCATCCGTCTCAACTTAACAAAAAGCTTCTGGGGTCATTTTCTTCCGAGTCCTTTGCCGGAATGGTGAAAATGATGAGGTGGATGGTGATGGTTTGTGAAGATAACGATGGGGGTGATGGTGGAATTGGAAGATATGCTGATGGGGATGATGGTGAAGTTTAAAGTTATAGTGATAGATTTAGTATTATGTGTGTTTTAGTTGTATGGGTGACAAGTATGGTGATAGTGTTGGTAGTATTGATAATAATGGTTAAGTGATAATGGCACTGGGGATAAAGGGGTTAATGGGGTTAAGATACATTGAACTATAAGGATAATGAGAAAAATTTCTATTTCAATTATACTTTAATGATAGTGAATATTAAAAGGTTGCTAGAAATCATTTTGATAATGAAGATCGTAATGAGATGATAGTTTTACCGGTATTGGTTTTTATATTAATGGTGATGATAGTGACTACATTTATGTTAACTAAAAGGATTGTGTCAATATAACTAAAAGGATTGTGTCAATACTATTAATAGTTTTAAGTCTATATTAGTCGGGGATTACGTTGATGATAATGATAATTATAATAATGATAATGATAATGTTTTGATAGTAATGATCTTAATAGCTTTGAGAATGATAGTCGTATTAGCTTTGATAGTGAAGATATTAACGTTACATGTACTTATACCGTTGATTTGGATGGTGATAATAATGTTAACTCTATGTGCATTAAGGGGTTGTGTGACGAGATTGTGAACTCAGTTGCTTTCATACTGCCTTTGAGTTCACAACCTTCTCTCGGCCCGTCACAGTTGCCTCTACTATATATATGTATATGTATATGTATATATTCTGTATATATATATATATATATATATGTATGTATGTATAATATACTGTGTGTGTATATATATATATATATATATATATATTGATATAAGGCGAAAATCTGTGTTACTATTAGACATAGAAGTATTATCCTTATGTGCCTTGACAAGTTTTTTTTTCTTTTTTTTTTTACTTAACCAAATATATTTTGTCTATAAGATCCTCTTTTTCTACAATAATTCCCCCTTCATTTCCCCCCGGGGGGGGGGGACTAGCTACTTCTTATCTATCTCATGCCTGTTGTATATAATTAAGCAATTTTTTATCGGAGCTTTTTAATAATTTTCAATGTTTCTGTCACAATTTCAACTACCAGAAATGGCAAGCAATTCCTGAACTTCTATTTTCACCCGAGGTAGCGAAGCTAATCTCAGAACCCGATATCTTGATATTACTCGATTAGTCGTTAGCGAACTTCCCAGGCGAATTCAGAGAGAGAGAGAGAGAGAGAGAGAGAGAGAGAGAGAGAGAGAGAGAGAGATTTTTTAAAGTGAAGATATCGTTACTTTTTTCAAAGTAGTGAAGCTGTATCAGATAAGGTCTCTAAGATGGTCATTTTGATTTATTGAGAGAGAGAGAGAGAGAGAGAGAAGAGAGAGAGAGAGAGAGAGAGAGAGCTGAGTAGAAGATTTTTAAAGTGAAGAATCCTGTTACTTTTTTCCAAGTCATCATCATCTCCTACGCCTATTGACGCAAAGGGCCTCGGCCAGATTTCGCCAGTCGTCTCTATCTTGAGCTTTTAAATCAGTACTTCTCTATTCATCACCTCCTACTTTACGCTTCATAGTCCTCAGCCTTTAGGCCTGAGTCTTCCAACTCTTATAGTGCCTTGTGGAGCCCAGTTGAAAGTTTGGTGAACTAATCTCTCTTGGAGAGTGCGAAGAGCATGCCCAAACCATCTCCACGTCTTTTCAAAGTAATGAAGCTGTTTCAGGTTAGGTCTTAAGAAGATGATAATTTATCGTAGTTCTTCGACGTTTTTCGAATGCTTTGGTTGAAATTATCTTTATCTTTAAGCATATGATTAAAATACATATCTCTTATATATGTCATATATCTACATGCACTTTTGCGTTCCATCCTATATATATATATATATATATATATATATTTCATTCTTTTTTTTACATAACCTTAATCCAAGTCATTTCCGATTTTTTTATATTTTACTCATCAACAATTTACATTGAATTTCCATTATTTATGTGACGTTGAAAATGTTTTAAAGGACCCAATTTCTTTTTCATTTTCATGTCAAATATTTCATTCGAAAAAGTGTACGAGCCAAGTCCAAATTGATGGCTAAATATTTAGATGTGTGTGCGCCCACACACACACACACACACACACACATTCAATCCTTCCCAACTCCTCCCCCCTTTCATAAAGTACAACACGGCTAGTATCGGCAATCAGTGGAAGATTGTGGTTTCCGAGTTTACTTCTCGTGGTACCCCTTCCCCTCCCCCCCTCATACCAGAGTGTGATTACTCCTCTCTCCCTACTCGAGGCACGCTCATTGGTAATGCCAATGAGCGTGACAGGAAAGAAATGCATAGGTATACTCTCTCTATACAGTATATATACTGTATATATATATATATATATATATATATATATATATATATATATATATATATATATATATATATATAAAACCGCACACTTACTCTTTATTACATAGGGGAGATAAAGTTCCATAACATAACACTATTCTTCAGTCATCCCTTTCTACAATTAGCCATTTCCTTATTGGCAGTTACTTTTAATTTCCCTATCAGATATTCAAGCGACCCTCCTCTCTTAAAATCCTTTCTCTTTTACCCGTTGAATTTATTGAGAATATCAAAAGATGATTTTAGTTTTCCGTTTTTATATCTGTGATTTCTCACGCCAGCTGTGCTCTCCTAACTATAACATATTTCTTATAAACCGTTTTTTCCCCAGGTGCGAATCTATAATATCTAATATCTTTTAGAATTAGAATTTCCACTTTCTTTTTCTTAATTTCTTAATTAATCGTTTGTGCCAGAAATGTCTGTACTTCTCGTCACTACCATGATAGTCAAATAGCAATCATACACCGCGCGAGTTCAATTATCGTGTAATCTCACATATCAGATATTATCCATTGCCAATTTATAAAGGAGTTTAGTGATTAACTGTTTCTTATGTTATTTTTACTAAATCGTTAATTTCTGGCCCTGGCCTCCTTTAGAACAGGAACTGGTATAAAACTCCCTCTCTAGCATTCCTAGGCTCATTCTTCTGGCTCATTTAGTCCTAGTACCTTTATCTAGTAATCCTTTTATCTTTCATTGGTGAATAGTTGCAGAAAATTTTTCCCTGTTGGAGCCCTTAGCCTTGTAGCATGTTGCTTTTCCATCTTGGGTTGTAACTTAGCTAGTAATAATGATAATAATGATAATAATAATAATAATAATAATAATAATAATCTTACTTTGGGCGTAGAACCTCTAAGGTCAAATTTTTCACAAATTCTTGTCTCTAATCTTTTGCATTTTGTAGGTAAGTTAGTACTTCATATTTCATCTTCTTCACTTTCTAACTTTTTCTTTTGTTTGCGTGCATTCCGTTCGTTCGTTTGTTGATAATTACCCAAAACTTGTTGTCTTGGGGGGGGGGGTTGGAAGTGGGGGGGGGGGGGCTCTTAAGTTCCAGTTCAGTACATCTAAGCCAGTTTCCACTTATATTTTGTGGCCTTACCCATCCAAATGAATAACGTGATTAATAGATGGTAGATGCCTTTATATCTTTATAAATTTTTGGGTGTGCTGGTTACATTAAATATTCTTCTAAAAAGTCAGACGTATTATATAATTATATAATATATATATATATATATATATATATTATATATATATATATATATATATATATATATATAATATATTATACAACAAATGCAGCCGTTTCTAGTCCACTGCAGGACAAAGGCCTCAGACATGTAATTGCGTGCCAGGGTATTGGTCAGTTTTCATCACCACGCTGGCCAGTGCGGATAGGTGATGGTGGGAGATTTTCGTCTGATCGCTCACAGAAAACCAACCTAGGATGGGTGGCACTGAATAATATAGCTTTCTTGATATGTTTAAGTATCTCTGTATATGTATCTGTGTGTGTATGTAGCTGTGTGTCTCCTAAGATCATTTCTACAGCCCAATTAAAATTCTGTACATTTGTCTCTCTTGAACACATTTGGAGAACTTCCCTCAGAGATGAAATGAGTCACAGTTTGTTTCCCCTCAATAACACAATCAAAATCGAATCGTGTGATTAGATGTTTCAATCTCGTCCCCTCCCTCTTTTTAACCCAAAGCCTCGTGGCACTCGTAATGCCACCTCTTCCCATATTGACTTTGAGGAAATCAGTAATCCTCAGGTTATATGGTGAGGGACTTTTATAGCTTTTGTCATTCTCTCCTACTCTCCTTTCCTTCTTTTTGATATTAATCTTAGATTATTTCCCCTTTTAGGAATATTTTTATGCATTTCCTTTACATCTAAAAAAAATGGACTGGGGTTCAAGTCACGCTCAAGCTAGATAGTTTCTTGTAGTGTCTGCAACCTCACCATCCTTGTTAGCTAAAGATTTGGGGTTTGGGAGAGCCTATAAGTCTACCTGCTGAGTCATCAGCAGCCATTGCCTAGCCCTCCATGGTCCTAGCTTGGGTGGAGAGGGGCTTGGGCCCTCATCATGTGTATATATGGTCAGTCTCTAGAGCATTTTTACTGTCCCTTACTCTGGCATTCATGAGCGTCCTTTAGACAATTAAGCTTCTGGACCTTCCATGGTAGGATTTCTGTCTCCTTTTTCCCTTTCTTTTTAGAAATCCTAGGAAATCCTTTCCTCACATTTAGCGGTTAAAGACCTTTTTTCCTATCAGTTCTCTCAGCCTGACTTTCTAGACTTCCTCTCTAGCAATCCTAGGCTCATTCTTCTGGCTCATTTGGTCCTAGTACCTTTATCTAGTGATGCTTTTATCTCTCATTTGTGAATGGTTGCAGAACTTTTTCAATTCTTTTTTGCATTCTTCTTTAACTTTTACATTTCTTAGTTTCACAAAAATCCTAAAATATTTTCTCCTTCTCTTGCTTTCCTAATAAATTAACATTTTCATGAATCCTGACGTATTGTTACTCTTTTGAAATCCTAACTCCGTAACTCCTGTGTAGCAATTCTAGTATCATTTCAAGTGATTTTATGAAGAAATTTCTGTATATGTCTCTATCCTTTCAAGGTATCCTACATTTAACCCCCTTTTATGCGATGTTAACCGTCGTTTTAATTCCATTTACTTTTAGAAATACTATCACCTTTTTTCCTTACTTTATTTTAGTAGTTCTGATGTCTTCACATACCTTTTATTAACTTTATTCTAGGAATATTAACACCTAATCTTATTTTAGGAACCTTGACACAATTTCTTCACTTTAGTAATTGTAAAACTTTGTATTCACTTTACTTTAGGAATCTGCCCCTCTTCTTCATCGTATTTTAAGAATTCTGTCACCCTTTTGTCACCTTATTTCAGGAATCCTGACTTTTCTTCACCGTACTTTAGGAGTCATGAAAGGTTTTTTTTCACCTTGTTTTAGGCTTCGTTAAACTTTTTCTTCACCTTATTTTAGGAATCGTGAAACTTTGTCTTCACCTTATTTCAGGAATCCTGGCAATTTTTGTTAACTTTATTTTATGAATCAGGAATTCGAAACCTTTCATTCGCCTTATTTTAGGAATCGCAAAACTTTCTTTAATCTTATATCCAGGGATTGTGAAACCTTTTCTTTACTTTATTTTAGAAATCTTTTCTTCAACTTAGTTTAGGAATCATGATGCTTTTTATTCACCTTATTGTAGAAATCTAGATGTCTTTTCTTCACCGTATTTAAGGAATACTGACACCTTTCTTCACCGTATTTAAGTTCTGATATCTTTTCTTCTCCTTATTTTAGTAATCTAGTTACTTTTATTCTCCTAATTTTAAGATTCCTGGTGACTTTTCTTCTCCTTATTTTAGGGATCTTAAAACCTTTTTCTCTTATTTTTTTTTTAATCCTGATATTCTTTCTTTTACATTTTGTTTTAGGAATCCTGACATATTTTATTCACCTTATTTAGGAATCTAGACGTTTTCTTCACTTTATTTTATCATTCCAGAAACATTTTCTTCACTTTGTTTTAGGATTCCAGAAACATTTTCTTCTTATTTTAGGCATCCAGACACATTTTCTTCACCTTATTTTAGGAGTCTAGACACATTTTCTTCACCTTATTTTAGAAGTCTAGACACATTTTCTTCACCTTATTTTAGGAAGCCAAGCACATTTTCTTCACCTTATTTTAGGAATCAAGACATATTTTCTTCACTTTATTTTAGGAAGCCAGGCACATTTTCTTCACCTTATTTTAGGAAGCCAGGCACATTTTCTTCGCCTTATTTTAAGAATCAAGACATATTTTCTTCACCTTATTTTAGGAAGCCAGGCACATTTTCTTCGCCTTATTTTAAGAATCAAGACATATTTTCTTCACCTTATTTTAGGAATCCAGGCACATTTTCCTCACCATATTTTAGGAATCAACACATTTTCTTCACCTTATTCTAGGATTCCAGGCAACATTTTCTTCACATTATTTTAGGAATCAAGACATATTTTCTTCACCTTATTTTAGGAATCACACCTTATTTTAGGAATCAAGACATATTTTCTTCACTTTATTTTAGGAATCAAGACATATTCTTCACCTTATTTTAGGAATCAAGACACATTTTCTTCACCTTATTTGATGAGTCAAGACACATTTTCTTCACCTTATTTTAGGAATCAAGACAAATTTTGTAGATTTGAGAACAAATCCCTCAGAAGAATATTAGGAGTTGAATGGCAGGACAGAACTAGAAATGAAACTATAAGAGAGATTACCTGAGTGCCATATGTGGATGAGATCATGGTGAGGGGTAGATGGAGATGGTTTGGTCATGCTCTTCGCACTCCCCAAAAAAGAGATTAGTTCACCAAACTTTCAACTTGGCTCCATAAGGCAATGGAAAAGTTGGAAGACCCAGGCCTACATGGCTGAGGACTATGAAGCGTGAAGTAGATGATGATGAATGGAGAAGTATAGAGACGACTGGCAAAATCTAACCGAGCCCTTTGCGTAGGCGTAGGAGGAGATAATGATGATGATGATGATATTTAAAAAGAGTTCACTGCTTATTTTAATTTAGGTCAATCAGGAATATTGAAGTATTTAATGGAAGTCATTACAAGATAATTACAGCTTTACATATTGGTTCCAATTTACTGAGTTTAACTAGAAATTAATGCATGCCTTATATATCGGATGCACTCATTTTCATTTCAAATAATTCCGGGGTCTAATGTTTATACACCTGCATTAATAAATTTGAGTTAAAGGATGTAGAATGAAGGATATGAATAGAATAGATATCATCATACATTTCCTGTTTGATTATTAATTCCATATATTGTATATTTTTCATTTTAGATTTGTTTCAGTTTGTCATGAAAGTATACTATTATCTAATTTTTTATATTATTTTATTAAAATGATTAAAATCATCAAAATTATTATGATTAATTTTTAAAATCATTATAATTAGAAAAATTAAAATTACTATTATTAGAATTTTTTAAATTATTATTATTAGAATGATTAAAGTTTCTATATTTAAAATCAATCAAATTATTATTAAATTTATTATCCACTTCGAAACTAATTTTCAATTCATTGTATATCAACCTTATTATTTATTGTAATCCTTTTCATCTATGTCTTGAATTAAGTTTTTATTCTTAAACATTTGTATTTTCATTCTTTGTTTCAGAGACTTTCAAAACATCGCAGTAAGTACTTAATTGAAATGCAGTACAAGGTAAGTGATTTTTTATTCATTTGTTTATTGATTTTTTACAAAATATCATTGAATTTCGACATTTAGACGCCAATTTGTTTAGGTTTAGAACAGTCTTTTGATACTTACAATATGAATTGATAACTTTCATTTTTGTGACGTCAGTTTATAAGGTGAGCAAAATACAGGGTGGGCCAAAAGTAGGATTACAGTCAACATTTAGTACTAATAGACACACTTTTTTTTTTTTTTTTTTTTTTTTTTTTTTTTTTTTTTTTTTTTTTTTTTTTTTTTTGTCAGAATTAATTCAACTAAAATCTTTATCATATATTAGTGAGCTTTGTGTCGTGACATCAACGGTGTTGTGAGACGTCATTGACCTTTATTGCTGTGATGCCAGTCTTTGTCAGTCGCTTTCAGGGTTGTTATAGTCTATTGGATACGTCACTGCTTGGCAATCTGTTGGACGGGATTTCGAGACCCGCTCAATCTGG
>NC_090741.1:65218956-65221456 GCF_036898095.1 Palaemon carinicauda
TTTTTCACACCATATTTGTTAAGCCTGTTCTGAATCTCTCATTTTTTCACACCATATTTGTTAAGCCCGTTCTGAATCTCTCCTTTTCATACCTTATTTGTTAAGCATGTTCTGAATCTCTCATTTTTCAAACCATATTTGTTAAGCCTGTTCGGAATATCTCCTTTTCATACCTTATTTGTTAAGCCTGTTCTGACTCTCTCCTTTTTGCCACCATATTTGTTAAGCCTGTTCTGAATCTCATTTTTCAAACCATATTTGTTAAGCCTGTTCGGAATATCTCCTTTTCATACCTTATTTGTTAAGCCTGTTCTGACTCTCTCCTTTTTGACACCATATTTGTTAAGCCTGTTCTGAATCTCTCATTTTTCAAACCATATTTGTTAAGCCTGTTCTGAATCTCTCCTTTTCATGCCTTATTTGTTAAGCATGTTCTGAATCTCTCATTTTTTCACACCATATTTGTTAAGCCCGTTCTGAATCTCTCCTTTTCATACCTTATTTGTTAAGCATGTTCTGAATCTCTCATTTTTCAAACCATATTTGTTAAGCCTGTTCGGAATATCTCCTTTTCATACCTTATTTGTTAAGCCTGTTCTGACTCTCTCCTTTTTGCCACCATATTTGTTAAGCCTGTTCTGAATCTCTCATTTTTCAAACCATATTTGTTAAGCCTGTTCGGAATATCTCCTTTTCATACCTTATTTGTTAAGCCTGTTCTGACTCTCTCCTTTTTGACACCATATTTGTTAAGCCTGTTCTGAATCTCTCATTTTTCAAACCATATTTGTTAAGCCTGTTCGGAATATCTCCTTTTCATACCTTATTTGTTAAGCTTGTTCTGACTCTCTCCTTTTTGACACCATATTTGTTAAGCCTGTTCCGAATCTCTCATTTTTCAAACCATATTTGTTAATCCTGTTCTGAATCTCACGTTTTTCAGTCTGTGCAAAACTAATTCTTCTTGGTTCCAATAACATATTTAAATCTGTCTTCTACTCTCTTTTTCTTCATTCGAGATGTTTATTAGAATGTATTCCATGGGTTCTTTGGATTTTAATATATTCTACTTTGTCGCTGTTTTTCAATCCATCGAATTTGATTTTTCAGAATTTTTTCATTTTTTATTTCACTCTTTTTTCACATCACAATTTCCTCAATTTTTTTTTTGAAATAGATAAATTTACTTACACGATCACTTGCCTACACTCAAGTACCGTATTATTTTATGCATGTGCCAATTATTTGCATGAAGTGTACAAAATGTACGCTCTCTTATAATGGTCCGTGGTAAATTTCCTTTTAATTTCAAAATGAGATTGTATGAGATAATAATTTTGTATGAAATCTACTTCCAAATTCTGCTGAATTTTTATATTTTCATAACACTGGTTAGTATTTTTATCGGCTGAAAATATGTTTCCAAATTTTACATCCAAATTCTACAAAGTATTTAGATTTTCATAATTCTGGTCAGTATTTTTATTTTTATTTTGGATGAAAATATATTAGCATTGAATGATTTTTAGTTAAACTTCGTGGTTATAAAAGAGTTTATTGCTAATTAATATATATATATATATATATATATATATATATATATATATATATATATATATATATATAAAATAATCATTTGAAGAAATACTTACCCTAATTACTTCATTAGTCGTTGTAAAGACCCATTGTTCATTTAGATGTAAAATACTCCATCCATGAAACTTAGTCTCATCGCATCTAATCTCTCACACTCATCTCTGCAAGAAAGTTTCTCCCAAACTACCACCCACAAAGTCCAGTGTTCCATCAATATATATCTCCAAAGACTTGATTTTTAAGATAAATACACAGCAGAGTTTGTTTTCCCCATCAGTTTCTATACACCTTCCTTGGAACCAAAAGCTGCCCAAGGCAAGTGGGCCGCGACGCAGCGCAGTCTGGGCACTGAACACATGTGGCAGCCCTGATTCAAGGATCGCGGAGCGCACACTACCTCCAGCTTCGATGGCGCCCAAGACACTGACTATGACTGCGACCTGGAGGATTCCATTGGTTTCTCTCGGGGACTCCCAGGCTCCAAACGACGATACGCCAAAGCGCGTGTTGTTGTCTCCCTAACCTCATCCGTAATTTCATTTAGTTCCGTTATAGATTTCGTTGAGGTTTTCTATCTTTGGTTGTCAATTTTCCTTGATTGATCTATAAGTGAATCAGTGATTCGAATACCACAGCGGTTTCATTTCTATAGCAAACCAAGTTTTCTTGTTATCAATATTTATTGATTTTTATATTGCCTTTTTTTACCATCTGCAATCTAGTTATTAAAAATAACATCGGTTGAATTCTGTCTGATTATTAAGCTAATCACCAACGTAATTATCAAGTTAATAATAACTATATCACTGCTGGAGGCAAGTGGGTCTGTCCCTCTCATTACCCTCCTCCATTGTATTTCATTACCTCTCCCCTTCCAAGCACTCAGCCGGGGCCTGCTTCTAAT
>NC_090741.1:65223956-65228956 GCF_036898095.1 Palaemon carinicauda
TCTCTCTCTCTCTCTCTCTCTCTCTCTCCTACAAAACATTACTTTCTATTTTCCCCACGAGAGGAAAGTGGCCTTTACTTACTGCTTACAACATCAGAGGTAATTATTCTCCCGTATCGACAGCCAAGCGATTTACGCTTTTCGCCGACACTTCTCAGACGAATCAAGACTTCGAGACTTTTTTTTATTTGAAGTCGGGAGTAGAAGAGAGTCGAATCCTTTTACTATTTCGAAATTCAAGTGTATGTTTTGCTTCTTTGAGGTTTGCAATGGGGAGAATTCTAGATTTTATTCTGTGGAGGTTGTTCAAAGTCTAATTCGGCGTTTTTCTTAGTGGAAAGTATTTCGAAATTTTTTTTCCTTCTAAATTGGTGTTTTTTTTTCTTTTTTTTATGGGAAGAATTAGAGGTTTTGTTCAATGGAGGTTGTTTAAGATCTATTTCGGTGTTATTCTTAGTAGAAAGTATTTCAGAATTTTACTCTGCTTTGAAATTTATTTTTTTTTTTTTCAATGGGAAGAATTCTATAATTTGTTCTATGGAGGTGGTCCAGTTCCACTTCGGCGTTTTTCTTAGTGGAAAGGATTTGAAGATTTGTTCTACCTGAGAATTTCAATCAAGGTTTTTAAATAGGACATTTGGAAACACTGACCTATTTTGAATAGGATTTGATGAAAATGGTTCGAAGTTCATTTCCTATTTTATAAAATTTTAGTAAACTCAAAGAAATCAACTAAATAGAAATAATATTTGTATATGAAAAACTTTTTGATGTAAAGCATTAGAAATATACAAGATTCGAATTTGTATTTTGTTTCTGGAAGGTTTCGAATCAAAGATTCGAGAATTCTTATCCTCAACTGGAATTCCTGATGAGAAACATTTGAATATTAGATGATTGCTATAAAAATCTTTGGATATTCCTGGCCATTCCAATGCCAATCCTCAGAGTATCTATTATTATTATTATTATTATTATTATTATTATTATTATTATTATTATTATTATTATTATTATTACTTGCTAAGCTATAACCCTAGTTGGAAAAGCAGGATGCGATAAGCCTACGGGCTCCAACAGAGAAAGTAGCCCAGTGAGGTAAGGAAACAAGGAAAATTAAAATATTTTAAGAACAGTGACATTAGAATAAATATTTCCTATATAAACTATAAAGGCTCTAAAAAAACAAGAGAAAGAGCTATAAGATGGAGTAGTGTGCCCGAGTGTACCCTCAAGCAAGAGAACTCTAACCCTAGAGAGTGGAAGACCATGGTACAGAGGCTATTTGAAACTAAATACTGTAGAGCAATTAATCCCGAGTCAAATGGAGAAAAGGTGTACCAGTCCTGGTGGAAAGCAGACTTCTATAAATGATGGTTTATTAGGCAAAAACTTTGGGAAACTTTTTGCATTAACCAAGATTAAAAGTGAGAGAATGTTGAGCCAATAAAGGCAAGATAGATTTTTGATTAAGTATTTTGTTAGAAACATTAAAAAGATTTAGTATGATTTTTAATGTTCCAGAAGGCTGAAATCACTGGCTATATCACCAATTGCACAAAGTGCTAAAGTCAATACCACAGAGTTTAAAAAATGCACGTGCGTCCGTTTATGTGTGTTATTCTTTAATTAAGCCATTTTCCTTAACAATTGTAGATTCCAGAAGGAAAACAAAGTGTTCATTGCCACGTTCATACTTAAACTTTGATTTTTTTTTTCAAGACATCTTAACAGAAAACTTCTAGAACAATTGCCACTTCACCCTTCTACACGGTTACTCTTCAGACTCCCCTTGTTGTGGCCGATGTGATAATGTCCCTGACTGGTGATCGCCACGCTGGGGTTCGAGTCCCGCTCAAACTCATTAGTTCCTTCGGTCGCTGCAACCTCACCATCCTTGTGAACTAAGGAGGTGGGGGTTGGGGGAGCGTGTAGGTCTATCTGCTGAGTCATCAGCAGCCATTGCCTGGCCCTCCTTTGTCCTAGCTTGGGTGAAGAGGGGTCTTGGGCGCTGATCATATGTATATATTGCCAGTCTCTAGGACAATATCCAGCTAGACAGGGCAATGTCACTGTCCTTTGCTTCTGCCATTCATGAGCGGCCTTTAAACCTTTAAAAACACTCATTTTCCGTCGTGCATCGTGGGCAGTAAGGACCAACGTTCCAAATACCAGTTTTACAATTATTATCCCATAATTTTTATGTAGCCTATTCTTCAACTCCTCTCTTCTTATTTATCTGGAATTATTTTCACTAGCATATAGCCGTCCAGACACGCTCAATCGAGGACCAACGTAAGTGTGAATAAGCCGTATGGTTTAGACAGAAATAAAGATAGTAAGAGTTGAAAAATAGAAAAATAAAACGATAAAACGGTGAATAAATAATAAACTTGAATAAAATGAATATAAAGAATCGTTAAGAGAATTTGATTGACTAATTAATGATAAAAAAAAATGAATAAAAATCAAAATGAAAATTTAATTCTGAAATAATAATCTCGTCGTCATAAGCTGTCGAAAGAAAAGAAATAATTTCGGGAAAAAATTAATATTTTTTTTCTGATTTGGATGGTTAGTTGTCAGTTTAATCTAGGGGGAGAGAGAGAGAGAGAGAGAGAGAGAGAGAGAGAGAGAGAGAGAGAGAGAGAGAGAGAGAGAGAGTTTGACAGTGTGATAGAGAGGTTTGACAGGGTAATTTAGCAGTTCATGGTGACTGATTTTAATGTACATTAAGGATAAGTGGCCTCGTTTTGGAAATTCCACAGAAAATATATTTTTTTTCTGTATCTAAGTATTCTATTTTCATCCGGTAATTTGATAGTAATTAAGGACACGTATTTTTCACATACGGAACATTATATATATATATATATATATATATATATATATATATATATATATGTATATATATATATGTATATATATATACATATATATATATGTATATACATACAGTATATGTATATATATATATATATATATATATATATATATATATATGTGTGTGTGTGTGTGTGTGTGTGTGTGTATGTATCTGTCTCTCTGTCTGTCTGTTAATTTGAAAGCCATGTAAGTACATATTCTTATTTGAACTTTGTCTATCTGGATGTGTTCACATTAATTTTATGTGAACTTGACCCATGATTTTGGTATCTTTTTTACTATTATGAAACACTATTTTAATGTATTTTAACATTTCTTGAGATAATGTTAATAACCTTTCAGACTCTCAATTAGATAAATCTTCCGGATACCTATATCTTATAACATATGCCTCGATGTCTGTAAATAGTTTATTAGTTTTAAAACCAACTCATAGTTAATATGATTTTAAGGGGGGGGGGGGGGGTTTGTGGTAGCCTACTTTAAAACCTCCCCGCTTAGCCATCTGCCGGACTGCGGTTCGAGTCACGCTCAAGTTCGATAGTTTCTTGTAATGTCTGCAACCTTACTATCCTTGTGAGTTAAGGAGGGAGTGGGTTTTGGGGAGCCTATAGGTCTGTTTGCTGAGTCACCAGCAACCATTATCTTGGCCCTCCCTTGTCCTAGCTTGTGTGGAAAGGGGGCTTAGACTCTGATCTTATTGATATATATGTATATATATATATATATATATATATATATATATATATGTATATATGTATGTATATATATACATATATATATATATATATATATATATGTATGTATATATATACATATATATATATATATATATATATATATATATATATATATATATATATATATATATATATATATATATAGCCTCTCTCTCTCTCTCTCTCTCTCTCTCTCTCTCTCTCTCTCTCTCTCTCTCTCTCTCTCTCTCTATATATATATATATATATATATATATATATATATATATATATATATATATATATATATATATATACAGCCTCTATGCCATTATATATATATATATATATATATATATATATATATATATATATATATATATATATATATACAGCCTCTATGCCATTGCCCTGCTAGGGCGTTGTCAGTGTACCTTGCCTCTGCCATTCATGAATGACCTGCCTTAGATGTTAGGATGCCAGTTAACTTATAATAATCATGAGCGACCTTTAAACCACCGAGCTAAAAGGCTACATCTCGTGTGTGGCATCCTCTCCACTTTTTATACCAGCTAGAGATAGATCTGTATTGCGAGGTGTTTCGGTCATGTGAAGAGAATGAGAGATGTAAGTTTGGTGCAAACGGTAGTTTCAAAGGGCTGGGCTTATGCATCGCTGCTTCGTTAAATTAAAAGTCTTGAAAAACTTCATTGTACTTATGTGATTTGACGACATTGTTTTGATTTATAATTTTTGGTCTAACAGGAGTAAAAAAAAAAAAAAAAAGGTGTTGCAAATAGGATCAAGTGGTGTATACTTTTATTGTACATTGAAACTCGGTTCTGTAATAATCTTCTTATTCATTATTTTTAGATAAATTTATATTCATTTTTAGTTTTGATTAAAATTGTAAAAATACTGAAATTTCAACGATGTCTCGGAACACGTAGCTGACTAGGACCAAAAAACCAAAATTAATGAATTTTTACTTTTTTATATTTCTTAAAGATATTTTCAATTGTTAATGTCAGAATTTAGGTTTTTTTTTTATTTGTTATTGTTATTCTTCTTGTTGCGATTATTGACGTTTTTATTGTATGATGGAGTGACTTTTATTATTGCCGATTTTCAGTAAAGTTTTTCCAATACATGCATCCCTGTATATTTTCCTAACGCTTATACTATGCAGTTTGTGGCACCCTGTAGTTTTCTTAGCGAATACACCCTGTAGTTTCCTAACACATTCTCGCTAGAGTTTTCTTATTAAGCATACCCTGTAGTTTTAACACATACAGTTTTGTGTACCCAATACATACACCATACACCCTATAGTTTTCCTAACACATAAACGCTATAGTTATCCTAGGCATTTTCCTAGATTCCAAATTGCTAATTGCTTTCGTTTGGTATTACGAA
>NC_090741.1:65231456-65233956 GCF_036898095.1 Palaemon carinicauda
ATAAGGAGTTAGGGGTGAGGAAGGAGAAGGGTTAATGGGTATTATAGGGTGAATAAGGAGTTAGGGGTGAGGATGGGGAAGGATTAATGAGTATTGTAGGGGTGAATAAGGAGTTAGGGGTGAGGAAGGGGAGAGGTTAATGAATATTTTTATGGTTATTAAAGTGTTTCGGGAGAGGAAGTGGAAAGTTTTGATAGTTATTGTAGGAGTGAATCAAGAATTAGGGGTGAGGAACGGAGAGAGGTTAATGGATATTGTAGGAGTGAATAACGAGTTAGGGGTGAGTAAGGGGAATGGTTAATGGATATTGTAGGGGTGAATAAAGGATAGTGAGGATGGGGAATGGTTAACGAATGTTTTAGGGGTGCATAAGGAGTTAGAGGGTTTTGATTATTACAATAATAATGGCTAAGAAAACTGTTACAGGTCATTGAAGATAAACTTCCTCTTACGTAAGGATAAGTTTTTTGAAAGATGGGACTTGAAGAAGCAAGGCGTGATTGCCTATAAGCTATTTTAAGCTCAGTCAATGGAACGTCTAGCATAATGTCCGTACGTAGCCCAGACCATAAGAAAACAAGATAGATCTAGAGGGGCACTGAGCATGCCTTCGTCACGCCAATCAGTGTTATTTTGCTCTTAACTCCTCTGCGTGCTTGTCAATGTATTGTCTCCAAAATTTAATGGATTTGTCCTTGGGTCATATCTCACATGTCCACCACGTTTCGTTGAAATTGGTTTAACAGTACCGCGTATTGCTGTTCACAAATAATGAATAAACTAAACATATTTGCCATTTATTTAACATTGCAATTATTTTCAAAGCACTACTACGTACTTGTTCTTTGGTGTACTTTATCGAAAATGTTACAGATTAATCCTTTGGTTATGCCCAACATGACTACCAAGTTTGGTCTAAATCGGTCGCGTAGTTTTTTGTGTGAAGTTGCTCACAAACAAACGACTTTGCCAATAAGGCAACAGAGTATGAAGACCTCCCAAAGACAACCCCAAGCCAGAAATCAGAAAAGGTGTGGAACATAAGAAAGAGAATAAAATATGAATGGGTTTTGCGGGGTCGTTGGTCCCTCTTGGCTACCACAAGGGAAATTACAAAGGGGGGCGTAGGCCATTAGAAACATGCCGCGTGCAGACGGGTTAGGGATATTTCCCTAGGAGAGTTCACAGTCTAGGGATATTGGGCTCCGGGGAAGGATTTGGCCCAAACGATAATAACGTCGGGCTCGGATTCAGGTAAATATTACTGAGTAGAATTTATTCATTTTTCTATTTTTTCGTCCCTTTTTTTAAGTAGAATTTACTTCTTTGTTTATTCCAAGTGGCTAAAAAAGTATTGTTTATGTAAATTTTTTCCTATTTTGAATTACTTTTTCTCTCATTGGCTCCTTTTTTTAACGAAATTATTACTTGATTTTAACGGTACGATTATTTACGCAAGAGGATTATTTTGTTTTATAAGTAGAATTTGCTTCTCTATGTGAAATGTATAAAAATATATTGTTGATATTTCAATTGTTTATATTTTTCACTGATTTTTTTCTTCCCTTGAATTAAATAAATCTTTAAAGGAATTTTTCATTTTATTGTAACGGTGGAATTATTTCAACATCAGTAACATTTTGTTCTCATCATCATCATCATCATCGTCATCATCATCTCCTACGCCTATTGACGCAAAGGGCCTCGGTTGCATTTCGCAGGTTGTCTCTATCTTGAGCTTTTAAATCAATACTTCTCCCACTTCACGCTTCATAGTCCTCAGCCATGTAGGCCTGGGTCATCCAACTCGTCTAGTGCCTTGTGGAGCCTAGCTGAAAGTTTGGTGAACTAATCTCTCTTGGGGAGTGCGAAGAACATTGCGCTCTCACCCAGCTCTTAATTTCAATTTTGAAAACAAGTCATAGTTAACAGTAATCAGAATAATTTTATACAATTTTTTTTTCTTCCTCCTTTTAATGGTTTATATCTGCTGCGGATTCTCGGTCTCTTGATGACGGATAACCTAAGCCAAGAAGAGAGAGAGAGAGAGAGAGAGAGAGAGAGAGAGAGAGAGAGAGAGAGAAATCACCTCGGAGTATGAAGGAATGTGGACGTTGATCCCGTAGGGAAGATATAACTTTTCTTTTAAAACTGAATCTCTGGTATGGGCAGCCGAATGTCTCTGCGTAAGATAGGCTAGAATAAGCCACAATAAAGAGAAAGGGAACATGGAAGCTGGAAGAGAGTTCCATAATCATAGTCATAGACCTCCTAGTGAAATAAGAAGGAATTTTAAAACAGGCGCAAATTTAAATTGTGAATTATCTGTTATTACTCAAACTTCTTGTTTTGATGAAGAGGATGTCTCCTGGTTTTTTTTTTTTTTTTTTTTTTTTTTTTTTTTTTTTTTTTTTTTTTTTTTTTTTTTTTTTTTTTTTTTTTAAATCGGGTTAACCAAGTAGGCTTTATATTTTGTGTAATTTCTCACGGTGATTTGATA
>NC_090741.1:65243956-65250520 GCF_036898095.1 Palaemon carinicauda
AAAAAAAAATAGCAGAAATTCAATGCGTGTCATTATTCTCCCCCAAAGTTATAATGAGGTCTTGATGACTCCTTTTATTTCTTCACTAACTTTGTTTTCTTTTTCTCCATTCGTAATTTTTTTTAATGTTCTCTCATTCTCCCTCTTCTTTTTTTTGCTTTCATCTTCCCCCCTGCTTTCGACTTATCATCACTATCATCATCATCTTTCTTTCTTGTCGGTCCATTTGTCTCTTTCTCGTCTTGTCATCATTTTTGTCTTTTGGTTACTTCTTTCCTTTTTATATATTTTTATTTATACCATTCGTTCCTTCCTATATTATTCTTTTTTCCCACATAATTCTCTCCTATTTTTATTTACACCATTCGTTCTCTTTTCGTCTCCCTTTCCACGAATTTCTCATATTCTTCTTTGCCTCCTCTTTATTTCCCTTCTCCTCATTCTTCTCCCTATTCCCCATAATCCCCACAGCATCATCCTTCTTCCCTCTCACCTTTTTCTTGATTAGCAGAGAGAGAGAGAGAGAGAGAGAGAGAGAGAGAGAGAGAGAGAGATGAACACGAAAAGTGTCTAAAAAAGCAATGATATACTTGGAAGCTGCTGTGGTTGTATATGTGTTTGTGTGTCGTAGAGAGAGAGAGAGAGAGAGAGAGAGAGAGAGAGAGAGAGAGAGACAAACATAAAAAGTGTCTATGAATGCATTAGTATACTTGGAAGCTGCTGTGGTTGTGTATGTGTTTGTGTGTCGTAGAGAGAGAGAGAGAGAGAGAGAGAGAGAGAGAGAGAGAGAGAGAGAGAGAGAGTCTCTATTGTCTCTCCCCGCGAGATGAATGTATTTTCTATGGTGATTTCGGTCGATTAAGGATGATGGAGAATCGAGCATTACATGGCCAATGTTCAGTATTGCATTTTAATGTAAGAATTCGTGGATTCGGAGACACTGTCGTCTGTTCTCTAATCTGTCTGTAACTGTCTGTCACACCATTGGCTGTGTGGTCATTACCGTCTATTTTACATATGGCTTAAGATCTGTTCTGGTGTTTTTTATTTTTTTATTTTTATTTTCTTTTTTTTTTTTTGCTGGATATCGGAAATTCTTTCATAGATGGTTTTTTGTAATAAATTGTAGTTTCCAAATCCAATCTTTAATTTGCTTATGAGCATCATTTTACTGAAGTCTTTAAATGAAATCATATGTAAGAACATCAATTTACTTACTATCCCTTAGATTATTTCTTTCTTGACAGCATCTGGAGGATGCTTCTATAAATTCTCTCAATGTTTGTTATAGCTTCTTATTTAACCTGTTTACTTGATTAACTGGAACAGTAATCTAGCGGCTGTTTTAGTGGTAATTTCTGTTTATCTGATTTTTAACCTTATTTCCATTTAAGTGTTTTATTCCTGGCTGCTTATGTTAATCAAACCATTATTTCGAAAAATACTAGTAACCTTAATGACTTATTTGTTACATTTTTCTTTAAAACCAATTTTTGTGTTTATTTGATTTGGTATTCCTATAGCTCCTTATATCAATCAAACCATTATTTCGAAAAGTACAAATAATCTTAATAACTTATTTGTTATATTTCTCTTTAAAACAAACTCTTGTGTATATTAGACTTCTCTCTCTTTATATAAAAATAACATTCTTTTTTATAGTCTAGATGTCCTTTCAGTGTCACGTATTTTGTTCACATCTTCCGTAATCTTTCCCTATATTTTAAAGAACACACAGACACACACACACACACACATATATATATATATATATATATATACGGAACCTCTACATACGAATTTAATTCGTTCCAGAACCAACTTCGGATGTAGAAACGAATTTTCCCATAAGAATACATTGAAATAGGATTAATCCGTGATTGAGCCCAAAAACCTATGATAACTTATTAATAAACTACTACACATAATTTTCCCATGAGAATATTGAACACTAAATTAGATAATAGACATGTAAATAATAATACACATGTAAATAAGAAGAATTAGCAAAAAATGATAAATAAGAAACGGGTTTTTAGCGTCACTTTACCTTAGAAACTCCAGCGCAGGTGTTGTTAGTCTTTGCTACGCAGAGAGGAGAGAGGAGACGGACGGACGGCGAGGAGGTAGAGAGGTTAACTACGATAAACGTACACTACCGTAACTTATTCTAACTTACACTAAGTGAACTTTAACATAACTTAGCTTATTTTTTTTTTTATTTTTATATTTTATATTTTTTTTTACATTTTCTTTTTTTCTTTTTGATGATTATGTAATTTTAATCACTATCACTCTCTACATTTAAAATTGACTGAATTTCTTTTGCTTCACTCTTTTCCGTTTTCTGTGTTTCACTTTCTTCCGCTTCACTCTTTGCCGTTTTCTTCGATTCACTTACATCCTCTTCATCGCAAGTTTGCTTCGCAGTTTTTTTAAAGAAAGCATCGATAGATAATTGCTTGGTACGGCTTTTCAGAATGTTTCGAATGTGAGTTAGGCAAACATCATCGAATTGAGAAAATACACGACAAACCTGCAATTTCTTTGGATGGTATTTGTCGATGAAGTCGACCACGTCTTGATATTTTCCTAACACCTCTTTTATTTGCGCTGAACCTAACACGTGTTCTACCTCCTCGCTCTCTTCCTCGTCATCACTCATGTGCTCCGACATAGCATGGAGTTCCTTGAGCTCATCCGTCGTCAGTTCGTCGTGATGTTCGGCGACGAGTTCCGTAACGTCATCTGCGTTGACCTCCAGACCCATGGACTTGCCAAAGGAGACGATTTCCTCTACGGCTTCCACTGCACCGACCACGGGATCAGGTTCGGGGTCAAAACCCTCGAAATCTCGGGGAGCAACAGCATCAGGCCAAAGCTTCTTCCAAGCGGAATTCAGGGTCCGTCAAGTTAATCCCACCCAAGCCTGATCTATGATCTTCAAGCAGTGCACGATGTTGAAGTGGCCCCTCCAAAATTCACGCAAAGTTAAGTTGGTGCTTTGCTTGACATTAAAGCACTGCTTAAATAAGTGCTTGGTGTACAGCTTCTTAAAATTAGAGATGACTTGCTGGTCCATGGGCTGGAGGATAGAGGTGGTATTCGGTGGAAGATACAGCACCTTTATGAACTTGAATTCATCGAAAATATCATCTTCAAGTCCGGGGGGGATAAGCAGGTGCATTGTCAAGGCATAGCAGGCACTTTAAAGGCAATTTCTGTTCATGAAGATACTTCTTCACAGAAGGGCCGAAAACTTGGTTTACCCATTGCATAAAAAATTGCCTAGTGACCCAGGCCTTCGAGTTGGATCGCCAGAAAACATGAAGCTGTTTTATCGACGTTGTGTGCTTTAAAGGCCCTAGGGTTCTCTGAATGGTAAACCAGTAAGGGCTTGACTTTAAAGTCCCCGCTAGCGTTGGCACATAGGACAACAGTCAACCGATCCTTCATTGGCTTATGCCCAGGCAATTTCTTCTCTTCGGCAGTGATGTAGGTTCGACTCGGCATCTTCTTCCAAAACAGCCCGGTTTCATCACTATTAAACACCTGCTGCTCTACGTAGCCTTCTTCCTGCACGATCTTTTCGAAGTTCTTGACAAAGTCAGCTGCAGCCTTTGTGTCCGCACTAGCAGCCTCTCCATGGCGAACAACTGAATGAATCCCGGACGGTTTCTTAGATTTCTCGAACCAGCCACGAGATGCCTTGAAATCATCTGAGGAAGGCTCGGTTGAACTCTCCCCAGCATCACCCCCAGAGCTCTCCTCCTTCAAGTCCGTAAAGATGGCGTGCGCCTTCTCGCAGATAACGGTCTCGGTGATGGTGTCGCCAACGATCTCTCTATCCTTAATCCACACTAGTAGAAGTCGTTCCATCTCTTCTATGATAGGGTTACGGCGTTTGGAAATTATAGTGATCCCCTTAGAAGGTTTCATTGCTTTAATAGCTTCCTTCTGTTTAAGGATTGTCGAGATCGTCGACATATTACGGCCATACTGTTTAGCAAGTTCACTCACGCGGATGCCACGCTCATTTTTTTCAATAATTTCCTGCTTAATTTCTATAGAAAGCATTTCCTTCTTCCTTTTCTCACCACTACCACTACCACTGGCAAAACTAAGCCTTTTAGGACCCATACTTTACGTAAATTACTGTGAAAGGATACACGTAAAAAATCACTATTAAAACAAAGTTAATAGCAGAACGCACAGAGCACAACCGCAAGAAGCCGACAAGAACAGAGGACTGACCCAAGCCGCGCTAATTGAGCGTCCCTCCGAGGTCGATGTGCTGCCTTCTATCGGCGGAAATAAAAAACACTTCAGGCGCTATGAGCACCGACTATGCGTACGAGTATTGTTTACTTCGGGTGTCGAAAAAAACATTAGGGTGTAGAGTCGGAACGTGTTCGAATTGTACTTCGCGTGTCGAAAAATTCGGATATAACCATACAACCGGTACGACGAAAATTACTTACGTTTGTGTGTAGAGGTTCCACTGTATATATATATATATCTATATATATATATATATATATATATATATATATATATATATATATATATATATATGTATATATATCTTTCACTGAGCGGCAACTTCTCAGGAAGCACAATATCCCACAAATTGTCCAAACTGCCATGTGATAGTTAAGAAAAGGGGGAGATGATGGGAAAAGTTGAATCTGTGTGTGTATATCTAAATATTTAGCCGTCATTTTTTTATGGGTCGCTTACACTAGGTCACTAGGTCTTGGTGGCTGATGTGGTAGCTTCCCTGACTGGTGAACGCCAGACTGGGGTTCCAGTCCCGCTCAAACTCGTTAGTTTCTTTGGTCATTGCAACCTCATCATACTTGTGGACTAAGGAAGGGTGGTTTGGGGGAGCCTATAGGTCTATCTGCTGAGTCATCAGCAGCCATTGCCTGGCCCTCCTTGGTCCTAGCTTGGGTGGAGAGTGGCTTGGGCGCTGATCATGCATATATGGTCAGTCTCTTGAGCATTGTCCTGCTCCATAGGGCAATGTCACTGTCCTGTTACTCTGTCTTTCATGAAAGGCCTTTAAACCTTTAAACCTTTAGGAGATATATATACCCTTATGACATCACATATATATTACATCAACAACAACAACAACAACAATAACAACAACAAATGCAGTTGTTTCTTGTCCAGTGCAGGATAAATGCCTCAGGCATGTCAATTCATATTTGAAGTTTGGCCAGATATCATCACCCGCGCTGGCGGTTGGTGATGGTGGAAGACTTTATTCTGATCGCCCACAGCAAATGAATGTATGCAGGATAAATGCTTCAGGAATGTCCTTATTCATTTCTGGACTCTGGTGTTAAACCAGTTTTCATGACCACGCTGGCCAATGCGGATTGATGATGGTGGGAGACTTTAGTTGATCGTTCACAGCAAACCAGTATAGTATGGATGTCCCTGAATTATTATTATTATTATTATTATTATTATTATTATTATCATTACAAGCCAAGCTATAACCCTAGTTGGAAAAGCAAGATGCTATAAGCCCAAGGGCTCCAACAGGGAAGAATAGCCCAGTGAGGAAAGGAAACAAGGAAATAAACTACAAGAGAAGTAATAAACAATCAAAATAAAATATTTTAAGAACAGTAACATGAAATTATATATTTTACACATATTTATATATATCATCTACGCCTATTGACGCAAAGGGCCTCGGTTAGATTTCTCCAGTCGTCTCTAATTTGATCTTTTAATTCAATACTTCTCCATTCATCATCTCCTACTTCGTGCTTCACAGTCCTCGGCCATGTAGGCCTGGGTCTTCCAACTCTTCTAGTGCCTTATGAAGCCCAGCTGAATACACACACACACACACACACACACATATATATATATATATATATATATATATATATATATATATATATATATATATATATATATATATATACATATATATATATATATATATATATATATATGTATGTATATATATATACACTGTATATATGCACACACTTTAGAAAATGGTACATATATGCTGACCATAGCAATACACACTCAGGAAAGAACATAATATATAATCACATACACACGTGCGTTTAAGTTTGAGTTTGTCAGCCCTTCAGGCGTTGCCGCGTCTCTACGAAGCAACAAAGAAGTTTAGGACGTCCTTCGCCCTTTCAAAACCGGAATATCCTTTTTTTTTCTTTCTTTTTTTCGTGTCTCATCTTCCTCTGGGGTTGACATCCCCCCCCCCTCGACAAGGCCTCGTCCGGGAGAAAGGGAGAGAGGAAAGGTGAAGGGGATGGTGAACTGTTAGAGAGAGAGAGAGAGAGAGAGAGAGAGAGAGAGAGAGAGAGAGAGAGAGAGAGAGAGAGAATCTTATTACCTCCGCCAACAAAGTTGGAAGGAGGCAGTTTTCCCCCCTGTTTGCGTTTGTGAGCGTGTGCTTTTTGTGAACAGCTACCTGACAACAATTTTAATCGTAGAGTAATGAAACTGGCAGGGATTAACGATTATGTAAAATGCTGAAAATTATTAAATTTTTGTAAAAGGTCAAACAAG
>NC_090741.1:65258520-65263520 GCF_036898095.1 Palaemon carinicauda
AGATAAACTGGAATGTGGAATCGTTGGAATTCACTAAATGTAACTTTTTTTTCCGGGAGTCTTGAGTAAATAATTAGCGACCATTTTAAGTTTGTCTTCGTGATAGGGAATTATTAACGCCTTAAGATCGAAAAATTACATTCAGTATTTTACGAAAATGAATAACTAGCAAGTGGGAATTATTATGATTAATATTCCAATCACAATTTCTAAAATTATTAATAAAATTATTATGATGATGATTATTATTATTATTATTATTATTATTAACTGTTTTATTATTATTATTATTGTTATTATTATTGTTATTATTATTATTAGCAGTAGTAGTAGTAGTAGTAGTTTAGTAGTAGTAGTAGTAGTTAAGAAAGTAACCAAAGATTATAAACATTTAACAAATGGTCATTAATGAGGAATTTATTTTTAAATATATCCGCCCCAAAAGCGAACTGATTTGACTGTTCAATTATCAAGTATTACATACAATTATGAATATCATTACCTCCGCCAACGAAGTTGGAAGGAGGTTATGGTTTACCCCCTGTTTGTGTGTTTGTTTGTGAACAACTTCCTGGCCACAATCTTTATCGTAGAGTAATGAACCTTGCACGGATTAACTTTTACGTAAAAAGCTGGAAATGGTTAAATTTTGGAAGGTCAAAGTCAAAGGTCAAGGTCACGGTCAAGCAAAATGTCCCAATTCACGTAATCACCCATAAGTTTGGACATCGTTGTCAAAGAGACTCCAAACTATGTTCATATTAGAGTGTATGAAAGGACCACACCAATTAATACATGTTAAGGTCAAAGGTCAAGGTCGAGTAAAAGATCGAGAAATAACCTACCGCGACGGAGGTCTGCGCTCTACTGAGTGCCCCTTTAGTTGATGATATGTTTTCCCCGCTTGGGAATGTTCTTATACCTTAGGAGTGTCTTCTTTCTCTACTATAGAGAAAATTAAAGATTTTTTGAGACGTCGTTACCCACGGTAACAATAACAACAACAACCGGAGAAGCGTCATTTTCTCTACTGTTATATTTTCCCACATATTTGACGCTCTGACTTGGGTTTCTATGGTGTCTGATGTGGACCCCTAAATTCAGAAATCCAATTAGCTCCTTTATATAAGCTTAGGAATCTGTCATAAGAGATCCAGATAAAATTTAATAACTTATGATCTCGGGATCTTTAGAGACCTGTCATTTTCTAGGAAAATCACAATGTTACTTTTTTTGCTGAAGAGGCTCTTTAGAAAAAGTGCGGAACCAAGAATCCTTAATAAATTGAGGATTCGTGGTTTCACAACTCTTTCTAAAGTGCCTCTTCAGATGATAGCCACTTCAAGACTTTCTTAGAAAAGGAAATATTATTACTTCCGACAACGAAGTTGAAAGGAGGTTGTGCCCCCCCCCCCCCCCCCCCCCCCCGTTTGTCTGTTTGTCCGTTTGTTTGTGTGTGAACAAGTTCCTGGTCACAATTTTACTCGTAGAGTAGTGAAGCTTTCAAGGATTGATTACGTTGAGACGTGGAACTTATCCAATTTTGAAAGTTCTAGGTCAATGGTCAAGGTTGAGCAAAAGGGCCTGGTGGTAGCATCCTTGCCTGGTGATTGCTAGACTGGGATTCGAGTCCCGCTCAGGCTCGTTAGTTCATTTGGTTGCTGCAACCTCACCGTCCTTGTAAGTTAAGGATGGGGGGTTTGGTGGAGCCCTCCTTGGTCCTAGTTTGGGTGGAGAGGGGGCTGGGGCGCTGATCATATGTAATATGGTCTACCTGCTGAGTCATCAGCAGCCATTGCCTGGCTTTCCTTGGTACTAGCTTGGCTGGAGAGGGGTCTTGGGGCGCTGATCTTATGTAATATGGTCAGTCTATAGGGCATTGTCCAGCTTTATAGGGCAATATCACTGTTCCTTGCCTATGCCATTCATGAGCTACCTCTAAAGATTTAAACCTTAACCCCAAGTTCCACACATGTTGTCACACAGGCATCAAAGGTCTATAGTGAATTAAATCTTGGAAAGGCAAGCTGGTTTCAAGAATAAGCCTCCGTGGTGGAGGTCTGCACTCTCACATTGCTTTTCTAATCTTAACAAAGTTTTACGTTCTATTTTCGTCTTGGCAACAACAACTTTAGGAGAAAGATTGTCCCGTTATAACTTGGCAGCAGATTCGCGATTTTCTTTATGAGTATTTTTTTTTCTCTCTTTTCGGAACCTCAAACTGAGCAACTGAAAGATGCTTTTTCTTTTGTTGGTGTCATGGCACGGAGCCCACGAAAGGTTTGCTTTTCTTCATAGATATATCTCCAAGGATTAATAAATCTCCTAAGTCTTCTCACAATGTGGTATAGAGAATTTAAGAAAGTTTGCAGATTTTATTGTAATTTATTTCAATTATTTATTTTTGGTAGTGAGGCTGGTTAAGGCACTAGCCACTCGTTGAGATGCTACCCCCTTGACCAGTTAGTGGTTCAATTGACTGGCCACGTAGTACTACATTGGATCCCTCTCTGGTTACGGCTCTCTTTTCCTTGGCCTACTAATACACTGAATAGTTTGGCCTATTCTTTCCACATTCTTCTCTATTCTCGTACACATGACAACACTAAGAAAACCAAAAAAATTCTTTTCCTCAAGGTGTTAACTACTGCACTGTAATGGTTCAGTGGCTTTTTTTCCACTTCATAACCCAAGAAGAGAATCCTTAGCTAATGTAAGCAACTCTTCTAGGAGAACGACACTCCAAAATCAAAACATTGTTCTCTAGTCTTGGATAGGGCCATAGCCTCTGTACCATGGTCTTTCACTGTCTTGGGGTAGAGTTCTCTTGTTTGAGGGTACACTATTCTATCTGTTTCTCTGTTCCCTTCACTCACTTGGCTATTTTCCATGCTGGAGCCCTTGGGTTATAGCATCCTGCTGTTCCAACTGGGGTTGTGGCCTAGCTAACAATAATAATAATAATAATAATAATAATAATAATAATAATAATAATAATAATAATAATGCATTTCTTTTGATATGCAAAAATTAATTCGCAAGGTTACTCAACTATTCGATTTGTAGCTAGTTGGTCTTTTCTTCTAGCAAAGTTAGACAACAATTGGTTCGGGTCAGTACTTGGAAGGGTGACCTGATGTCACAAAGTTGACGTTTCTAAACAAACCGGACACATCCAGTCATTTACCAATCTACAACTGACAATGACGCTAAATACCACTGTGCTGGACATCACATAATGGATAAGTGTTTAAAGTAAGCCAGTTGGCATATTCAGTCAGAATATAAAATTAACGCAAATTTAAAGCCCTTTAGAAATTGTTTACAGAATATATTCTAGCCTAGAGGCTAGGCAACCAGATGGCAGAAGTAATTACAAAGAAATGTTTTCAAATCTACTTTTGGATTTATATTTCCCTCACAATATATATATATATATATATATATATATATATATATATATATATATATATATATATATATATATATATATAGTTAAAAGCTCATAATAGAGACGACTAGCGAAAACTAACCGATGTTCTTTGCGTCAATAGGTACAGCAGATGGTGATGAAGTATATGTATGTATATATATATATATATATATATAGTATATATATATATATGTATAAATATATATGTATATATATATATATGTATATATAATATATATATATATATATATATATTTATATATATATTTATATATATATATATATATATATATATATATATATATATTAGCTTTCCGGCTACCAGCCTGAAATCTAACACAAGGATACGAGCCCAATGCCCTGTCATAACCGTGGTATCGACCACCACAGCTGTCTAGCTACCAGATACTTAATTCGATCCCAAACTATCGTTCATTAGCTCAACCGTACGGATACATAATTTATACATAAGTATATGTATGTTTCAATTACATACACCAACACGTACACACATTTTAACAACTTAACGAGGCACTATTGTGCCGAAGCAAATTCATATAGTGAATGAATATTTCCTTTGCCTAATATCGAGAGCGGCGTCGGTCGGTATTTTCTTGTATTTTATTTGTAAGACTCCGCAATCTATGTGGTTGAAATTGAAACTGCAAAATGGTGTGCATTTTCAGGTCTAAAAAAATTTGTAATTGCTTTTAGCTTCATAGAGCCGTGGCCACTCGATTTTCATAACGTGAGGTCTGTGTTGTTGGTTCTCATTTTTAATTGGTAAGAGATACTATATATATATATATATATATATATATATATATATATATATATATATATATATATGCATATATATATATGCATATATATATATATATATATATGAGAGCAATAACAAACAATAAATGCATCCGTTTCTTGTCCACTGCAGGACAAAGGTCCCAGACATGTCGTTATTCATGTCTGGGGTTTGGCCAGTTTTCATCACATCGCTGACCAGTGTGGATTGGTGATAGTGGGAGATTTTCTTCTGATCGCTCACAGCAAACCAACCTAGTTTGGGTGGCCCTGACTAGAACAGCTTTGCTGATCATGGCGATACGCAGACCTTTTCACTATGGTATGGTATCCCCACTCAAAAAGTGACTTTATATATATGTATATATATATATATATATATATATATATATATATATATATATATAGGTGTGTGTGTTTGTTTTCACTATAGACCTTTTACTCAAAGAGGCATTTCTTCCGGTTATCAACATTGATTTTGGAATAACTTGCAAGCCTTCATTCTTCTCAGGTTGCAACCTCAACAGTCGACTAAATCCAGATACAGAATTCACTGTTAAGATCAACAAAGGTATGCACATTTCAATACAAGAGAGCCTATCCACCCGCTTGGGAATCGAACTAGTGTACCCCGCCCCTGCCTGGAAGGTGTGAGGCTACTGACTACGCCACGAAATTATTAGAAGCTAGAGGCACTCTCGTGCTCTTTTTCAGATAGGCCGAGTCCGTGCTAAAAATGTAAACAGGCTCAACGGGCTGTTTGTGG
>NC_090741.1:65273520-65276020 GCF_036898095.1 Palaemon carinicauda
CGGTTAATGGCTTTACCATAAATAACCTTTGCTACGCTGACGATATGGTCCTCATCTCCCCCTCTGCTCAAGGCTTACAACGTCTCATCGATACCTGCAACGCATACGCTATTGAACATGACATAATCTATAACGAATCGAAGACACAGTGCATGTCTGTCCTTCCTAGATCGCTCCGTTTCGTAGAAGATCCACATATTTACCTTCAAAACCATCAGCTAGAATTTGTCAATGATTTTCCTTACCTAGGTCACATCATTACGAAAGATTTAAAGGACACATCTGACATTGAAAACAGGCGACGAAAATTGTGTTGTCTAGGGAACATGGTAACGAGAAGATTTGCCTTCTGCCGCCAAGATATCAAAAAACTCCTATTTCAAACCTACTGCTATAACGTATACGGCTGCTCGCTATGGGCAAACTATACGCGAGAATCGATGAGACGTATCACAGTCATTCACAATGATATCCTAAGGCGCCTCACCAATACCCCGAGGCACCATTCAGCTTCAGCGATGTTTGTTGAAAATAGACTGGATAGCCTAAAAACCATCATTCGTCGCTCTATAGTAAGTCTCATCTCCCGCCTACGATCTAGTGAAAATCCCCTAATTCAAAATGTGCTTGCAAGTGCAGCGAGAATAAAATCCAAAATGTGGGAAACCTGGAATACGGAAGCGTCAGTATAATGAATTGTATTCACTAATATCTGATAGTGTGGCTATGCCAAATCTTCATCACTAAATAACTTTGGTATGATTCCCAGTATTGTTATGATAACGTGTTTTATTATGTTACATCTTTGTTGTCTGGATGTCCTGTATTTCCTTCACACCCCTGCTCAGTGACTAGATTTTTGTTTTTTTTTCTTCCCCAGTGTTCTTTCATTTTCAAGCAATTTCTGTTCCAACATACTATCATTGTCATCCCCATTTTTTTTTCTCTCTCTCTCCCTCTCTTTTTGTTTGCTAATATGTATGGTATCATCATTGCTAAGCGTTAATTCTAATGTGACTTTGTTACCTAAACCTTAGATCTCTGAGTTCAACCTGCTAATTGATGTTTATAATATATCACTGATTTTATTGCATTTCTCATCTTTTTTTTTTTTTTTACCGATGTCAAAAGTGTAAGATCACTGTACCCTTATTGTAACTCTGTATATGGCTTCTGCTGAAATAAAGATTATTATTATTATTATTATTATTATTATAAATAGTCATCAATTAAGGGAAGTGTTCGCACTACTGTGGCATTACCCAAATTACAGAACCGTTGTTGGATTTTGGTGTATCCTTCCAGAACAGCTGCTCACCATATTTTCTTTTATGGGCTGCCAAAGCAAGAGCCCATGGTCCCCTCATTTTAAGGCTGAGGTCAATCTTGAACGAACAAACGCTCACCATAGCTAAAGAGTCTCTTCTACCCTTACCATGTGGAAATAGCCACTGAACTATGCAATTCAGTAATTATTCCCTCGACTGAAGAATTGTTTCGATTATCTTAGTGTTGTCAAATGTATGAGGCAAATAATAAATGAGCCGTAACCAGAGAGGGGTCCAAAGTACTCTCTTGCTTGAGGGTACGCTCGGGCACACTGTTCTATCTTATATCTTATTTCTCTTCCTCTTGTTTTGTTAAAGTTTTTATAGTCTATAAAGGGATATTCATTTTAATATTGTTGCTCTTCTTAAGATATTTTATTTTTCCATGTTCCCTTTCCTCATTCAGCTATTTTCCTTGTTGGAGCACCTGGGCTTATAACATCCTGCTTTTCCAACTAGTGTTGTAGCTTAACAAGTAATAATAATAATAATGCTATATGGACAGTCAAAGGACTCTGTAGTATCTCTACGGGTGGCTGGGATTTCCCCAGTTTGACCTCTTCGGTAAAGGGCCTCCCTAGTCCTAGCCAAATCATAAAATCCATCTATCAACCAATGAACTATGAGTTTGCTCAGTCAAATCAAGGATTCGGGAAGAATTTTATAGGGGATATGAATACCTTAGTACCTGAGATTAAGGCTCCAACCGGAAATTTCTGGAAAAAAAAACTTTCACTCTGCCGTGAACTCTCACAATTCTCGTAACTTAGTTGACAATATACTTAGTGAATCAGTGGTCAAGACTCATTTCTTCTATTTGCAACAGACATTAGAAAGTTTTGGAAGACATAAAAAGAAGGAATTAAATTCAGTAGAGTAGATTTCATTTAAAGAAAAATTGAAGATTTCTTGGACAATTCTATTTTTCAAAACAGTCGGTTGAATAGTCATGTTACTGAGTGAAAAGTTTTACCTCTAGTTATTTCATTTTTTTCAATAAGGAAGGAGGATATTGGGAATACTTGACAGTCGGGTTTAGTAGGGAAAGAGAAGACTGGGAATACTTGACAGTTGGGTTCAGGGTAAAAAAGAGGATATGGGACTACTTGACAGTTGGGTTTAGTAGGGAAAGAGAAGACTGGGAATACTTGACAGTTGGGTTCAGGGTCAAA
>NC_090741.1:65280216-65285216 GCF_036898095.1 Palaemon carinicauda
AGTGACTTCTCTCTCTCTCTCTCTCTCTCTCTCTCTCTCTCTCTCTCTCTCGTCGTTTTTCTGTGTTTTGGATAAGATCTAAATGAAGTCTTTTTCTCTCCTCTCTTTCTCATTCACTCCTCGACCTTTTAGGTAAGATCAGAGTTTAATCTCTCTCTCTCTCTCTCTCTCTCTCTCTCTCTCTCTCTCTCATCGTTTTTCTGTGGTTTGGATAAGATCAAAATGAAGTCTTTTTCTCTCCTCTCTTTCTCATAGCACTCGTCGACCTTTTAGCAAAGATCAAAGTTTAATCTCTCTCTCTCCCTCTCTCTCTCTCTCTCTCTCTCTCTCTCTCTCTCTATCTACACTTGTTTCGTTTCATTGTTTCTTTTATTAGAGAGTGGCTTGAAAAGAAAGAAAAAATGTGTATATATATATATATATATATATAGTGTATACTTTGTATATATTCGTGTTCTCTCTCTCTCTCTCTCTCTCTCTCTCTCTATATATATATATATATATATATATAAATATATACATATACATATACATATATATAGATAGATCTATATAATATAAATACATATATATATATATATATGTATGTATATATATGTATATATATATATATATATGTGTGTATATATATATATATATATATATTATATCCTTCCAGCTTTCATCGATTATTTTTGGATAAGATCGACCATGGCATGCTCTTCACCTTGTCTATAACCTGCCTCAATTAACTAAGTACCAGGTACCTCATGAACTACTTAGGTCACTCAAGTACAAATCTACAAATGGCTTTAACTCGACGTCCTGCAGCCAAGTTTTCCCTGCTCAGTGGCCTGGAAATGAAAAAGAATAATAAAGTACAGAAATGAGAGAGAGAGAGAGAGAGAGAGAGAGAGAGAGAGAGAGATAATAATAATAATAATAATAATAATACTTTATTTCCAAATAAATACATTGGGTATTATACATTATCTATAAAGCAACATACAGAATAGTGATTATTGATATAGTGATTACTTTAAAATCTAACATTTACATGAGAGATGCCTCCACATAAATCTTTTGACCATCAACTAAAATACATTTGGTCCACTACTTGCATTAGTATGACTTTAAAGTAGAGATAAAATAACTTAAAATGGTAAAACTCATTAAAATTCTATACTCTATGCAAAATTACAGTAGACCCCATAAAACATTAAAAACTGATATTTACAAGTACATTAAAACCAATCCACAAATATGTAGCTAAAATCTTGTAGAAAACATATATTTCCTGAGATTTGCTTTAAAAGTGTGTATATTCGATGTTGTTTTCAATGACTCGGGTAGGGTATTCCACATCGTTGGTCCTCGTATCGTAAAGCATCTACTTCCCAAGTCTGTGTTAGTTCTCGGTATATAAAGGTCATTATTCTGTCTTGTTCGTCTATCCCTTCCAGCTCCAACTGTTAAAAACGTAAAAAGCCAAGTCGGTATTAAACTACGCACAACTTTAAAAACTCCCACACAAATCTCGAATTTAATTCTTCTTTCAACATTTAACCATTCTAATTTATCTAAAATTGGTGATGCATGATCATATTTTTTGGCCCTACCATCAACTACTTTTGCCGCAAAGTTCTGTACTTTTTGAACCCGTTGTAATTGTTGTTTAGTAGTACTTCCCCAAATCTTTAAACAATAATTTATTATGCTCAGTGCAAGAGACTGAACTACCATCGCCCTCATGTCAATATCTAGTCTGTCTTTAATTCTGTTTAAATATATTAAGGTTCCATTTACTTTTCTACATATTTCAGATACGTGCACATCAAAAAGCATATATTGGTCAAAATGAATGCCCAGATTTTTTACGTGTACACTTCTTTCAATTTGATGGCCGTTAAAGTTTAGAACGGTATCTAATGGGATTTGTGATATATATTGCCTTGTACCAATGAATAGGAATTTAGTTTTTGATTCATTTACATTTAAACCATTTAATTGAAAATATTGCAGTCCTGCTTCTAATATAGCTTCTGCCTTTGTGATAAGAGTGGGTATATCATTTATACTACCTGCAATTAAAAATTGACTATCGTCTGCATATTGTACGAGAAGATAGTCTTCCAAAAATTTTGCCATATATTTGAAATAGTCCTGTATGAAATCAGCCATATCATTGATGTGAATAAGAAAAAGCACGGGGCCTAAAATAGAGCCCTGGGGAACTCCAAAATGTACTTGCTTACGAGAAGATATAGTATTATCTAGTCTGACTATTTGAAAACGATTTTGTAAATAGTTACCAAACCAAAAAGAATCTATTTTCATTTTCCTACACTTATTTAACAAAATATCGTGGCTAACGCTATCAAATGCCTTTGAAAGATCTAACAATATAAGTAAGTTTACCTTTTGCTGGTCAATATTTTTATAAATCCTTTCCGATAGCTTAAGTAATGCCATTTCAGTAGACAGATGAGGTCTAAATCCATATTGCGTAGAGGACAATAATTTATTTTGTTCAAGATATTCAAGTAATTGATTTGTTACTATTTTCTCTAATATTTTTGACAAAATAGGAAGAAGAGATATAGGTCGGTAGTTTTCAACGTTTTCTGGGTCGCCACTCTTGTAAAATGGTACAACATGTGGCAGCTTCCATCTATCGGGGTAAACACCAGTTATTATTGAGGTATTGATTATTATTGTTAAATAAAAGGCTATTACAGGTAAGGCATCTCGAATGAAACGAAGGGGTATTCCATCTGATCCTACTGAATTTGTGTCATTTAAATTCTTTACTGTGAGAATAACTGTATTAACATCAACTGGCTGAGGTCTAAAAAAGCTAATCATATCTTCAGTTGATTCGTTATTTACCGGTATCTGGTTTCTGTCACTATCGTGAAAATTCTCTTGTGATTTTTCATAAGCCGTCTTTCCAACGTTTGAAAAGTATTCATTAAATTCTTCAGCCTTTTCTATTTTATTGTCACAATTGAATATATGGTTATTGACATTTGGGTTAGGAATCATTTCATGAACAATATTCCATTTACTACGTATATTTCCTTGACAATTACTGAATTTGTCTTTAAAATGTTTCGTTTTGTTTGTCTTAAGTAGTACCTGTGCACGTTTCTTTTCATCTTTATACTGACGTCTTAATGTTTCGTTCATTCTATCCAACTTGTACCTTTTTTGAAGGGCATCTCTAACTCGCATCGCTTCTTTAACATCGCTACTTATCCAGGGAGCTGGGGGCCGGGTAATTTCTCTAGTTACATATGGAGCACATTCATTTAGACTATCAATGAGAGTTCTGCTAAAAGTATCCTCTTGGGTATTTACACAGTCTGTTTCCATTAAGAGGTTAAAGACAGTACTCTTATTCAGCAAGTTGTCACGAAAAATGTTTGGGTCATAATTTACCAGATTACGGTATGTCTTTACAATTGGGAGTTTTTTTGGTTTAGAAATGTTAATTTTAGCTGTAATCATCTCATGGTCGGCAATTGAGCTAGAAATCACACAGGCATCTGAAACCATTTGTAGTCTGTTCGTAATTACAACGTCTAGTAATGTAGCAGAAGTGTCTGTTATCCTAGTCGGTTCCTTTATTAATTGGTGAAGGTTTAACTGATACAAAATTTTACTTAATCTATTATTGGGAACTAAAAGGTCGTCATTTAAATCCCCAAGAATAAAAACAGGCTTCTTACGTAAACACATTTCTCTAAAGGTATTTTTAATATATTCAAATGAAGAGGAAAGTGCTTTCGGATGTCGATATACACATCCTACAATAAATGACGGTAGCTTTTTTTGTTGTACAGCAATCCATATATCTTCTACTCCTTCTACTTTATCATTACTATTTCTAATGTTTGATACTTTTAAATCATTTCGCACATAAATACATGATCCCCCACCTCTTCCATGATCACAACGATAAATAGTGAAGTCAGATATGTGAACAAATTTGTCCTGTAGAGTAGGCTCCAACCAGGTTTCACTTACACATAAAGAGAGAGAGAGAGAGAGAGAGAGAATAAAGAAAAAACAAAGCAACAGGAAATTGAGAAAGAAACCCTCTCTCTGTTTGAGATGATTTATGAAAGAAACTAAGAAGAATGGCGTTTGGGTGAAGATTTATCAAAACCTTTCCAGTTATCCTCCTTCGTATTGGTCTTCTCTCGTACCTCTTTTGCTCCTCTTCCCCTTCCTGCGGAACTCCCCCCCCTCCCCTTTTCCCTTAACATAGAACATTCACTTAGATTAATACCCCCTTCCCATCTCCTACTTCTTAAACATCCAATCCCTTACCCTTTGTTACTAAGCTTTCCCTTTCTTCCTTTTATCATTTTTCTCCTCTTTCCCTTTTTCTCAACTAAACGACGGGTGCCAGTGGGCCTCCGTCACCTTCTTCCTTTCCTTTTACCAAAAAAAGGCTGGGGCGCCCCTAAAATACGAAAAGCAAGTTGCTGATTATCCTTGATCCACATCCTATTCCAAACCACCTACAAATAAAAGTTGCAGATTATCCCATAACCTGAAACGCCCATAAACCTAAAAAAGGAACCAGCACCAACGTGCTCCAAGTGTGCAAGAGCCCGTGCCCATGGTGTAAGGGCCAGGCAATCAAAAACAACAACAACAACAACAATAACCCCTTCCCTCCCCCTGCTCTTTCTATTAACCTTCCCCTCCCAAGAGAAATTAAACACATCTAAAAATTTACTTTACAGCAATATAAACATATTAATGAAAACCAAAAATCTTGAAAACAGAAATAAAAAGATGAATGATGATTATGCATTAACATAATACAAATCTACATTTGTTAATTGGAATGATTTGAAAAAATGAAGTTTTGAAGGAATAAGGCAATGATTGAAGACCCCGGGCGTTAATGTGAAACCGGTCATCCATAACAAAGTAACATTACCATAAAATAATCAACGAATATAAACAAAGAAAAATAATCAACAAAAGTAAACAAAGAAATTATT
>NC_090741.1:65290216-65292716 GCF_036898095.1 Palaemon carinicauda
TTGTTCTGTACGGTTTAAGGTTGATTCTTTTTATGTATTGCGTCCTTGAGAGAGAGAGAGAGAGAATTATGTTACATCATTACCTCATTTAAGAAAAGATAAAAGGGAACTGGTTGTCCATTTCTCTTCATTGTATTTTTCTGCATATTTTATTTTTTAAATTTTTCTACTAAGTACATATAATGAAGGAAACTTTTTCATGTTTTGACATTTGTTTTAGGAGAATTTTGGCCATATCTATCGTAGTTAGAAATGAAAATTGAGTTAAGCAGATAGTTTTGTTCCTATAGTCAATTCTTTTTAGTCAGGCAGATTTGCACCTATTCGCAGGGATGCTCTTTTAGCTCGGAAAAGTTTCCTGATCGCTCATTGGTTGGACAAGATGATTCTAACCAATCAGATAGCAGGAAACTTTCCGAGCTAAAGGGGCATCGCTGTAAATCCGTGCAAATGCACCTCATTAAAAAAAAATTGAGTATAGTTGTTAGTCGACTATTGAAACTTGCTGTTGGTGGAGAGACCGGATTTTAACATTCTTAAGTTATCTCTTCTGACATACATACATATATATATATATATATATGTGTGTGTGTGTGTGTGTGTGTATACAAATATGTATGTATATATACAATGTATATATGAGAGAGTGTGTTTTCGATTACGTCTGCGTCTGAATATAACAGTACCATTATATGCACGTGCCTTCAAGTCAAAGTATTTCTGTGTATGTATTGGTACAGTAAGGCCCAGCTGTTGTATAAGTTCTCAACCTCTGTAATCGGGTTTCATCCTTCCTCTTTTTCAGAAGTGGTGAAATAGTTTTTAGTTTCAAAAAAGAATTGTAAATCCCTGGTGCTTGGAGTTTGTTGAGAAAATTTATACATTTTAATCCTTTCGAAGCACTATGGCTTTGTTTCTACACTTTATGGATATATATATATATATATATATATGTGTGTGTGTATATATACATTATATATACTGTATATATATAATATATATATACTATATATATATATATATATAATGTACCCGTCAAAAATAATGGCTAAATATTTAGATGGACATACACATAAGCACCCTCGTCTCACCAGGTTATGACTACTCTCTCTCCCTACCTTAAGGACGCTGAGAATTTAGCGTGACCGGAAAGATATATGAATTATATTCATATATTTATATATAGCCAGACAGTTTCTTTTTATTATATAAGAAGAGAGAGAGAGAGAGAGAGAGAGAGAGAGAGAGAGAGATAAACTGTTGTTTGCTTAAATTATGTGCTCGTTTGACATTTATATTATTAAAATGACTATTTCCATGAAGTGGCCAACTAAGTACCTTGATCTTGCCCAGACCTGAATAAGGTTAGGTATGCAAAGGGGGTAGGAGTGGACGAGGAGTAGATAGTAACCCTCGTGGGAACATAGAATCTGAAATGGAATTCCAAAGCTTTATAGTTGAAGGAACGATAGTCATTTTCATACTTGTAGAAAATAATCTTCCCTACATAATAAATTGGTAATTGTTTACAACACCACGCTCTCCATTTACTCCAAAACAATGCAATCCTTCAGTTGTCACCTTCTTGCACAGTAATTAGGTGGTTATTTAAATTCTGGGAAAGCAATAATTAGCAAAATATGTTGAGGAAGGGGGAAGGGGTTATAAAAAGAAAATAGCTCGGTCTCCTCATTAAACGACTTGGAACTGACATGTCAACATAGTCAGCAAAACAGAATTCGTGATGCTAGCGTACATAAACAGAAGTTCGTGATGCCAGCGTACATTTGATATACTGTTTATTCAAAATATACTTAATTAAATATGGATTGATTACTCAAAAGTGTCCATGAAATATGCAATTTACAAATAGTGACACTTTTGAGTAATCACTCAATTTTTGATTAAGTATATTTTGAATAAACAGGATATCAAATGTACGCTGGCATCACGAACTTCTGTTTATGTACGCTAGCATCACGAATTCTGTTTTGCTGACTATGTTGACATGTCAGTTCCAAGTCGTTTAATGAGGAAACCGAGCTATTTTCTTTTTATAACCCCTTCCCCCTTCCTCAACATATCTTGCTAATTATTGCTTTTCCAGAATTTAAATAACCACCTAATTACTGTGCAAAAAGATGAGAACTGCAGGATTGCATTATAAAATGGAAAGCGTGGTGTTGTAAACAATTACCAATAAATTGAAAGGGTTTGGCTCTATATATATATATATATATATATATGTCCATTCAAATAAGCCATATATATCTTTGATACATTAATGTCTGGATTCTCTTAACGACCTCGGGATCAGAGCCCCAGGCGAAATCACACAAAGACAAGAGCTTGTGACCGGCCGGGAATCGAACCCTGTTCGGCAAGTTTGTATAGACAGTGACTAAACCACTTGGCCAAGTGGTTTAGTCACTGTCTATACAAGCTTGCCGACCAGGGTTCGATTCCCGGCCGGTCACAAGCTCTTGTCTTTGTGTGATTT
>NC_090741.1:65295216-65297716 GCF_036898095.1 Palaemon carinicauda
CTCTCTCTCTCTCTCTCTCTCTCTCTGAGAGATAGCCAAGGCTAGCAGCTGGCTGGTGTAAGCACAGGAGACAAACGCGAGGCCATTTACTCTCAACAATGTTGAAGAGAACGAGCCTTGGCAACAAAGTGTCCCGTATTAGGTGAGTTTGGATTCATTAAAGTGCTAATGAAAGCTCTTCGTCTGGATGATTATGAAAAAGGGGACGCGATTCACCTCATTAATTAATTGGATTTGATGCTTTTTATCGCTTTAACATTCTTATCTTTCTTTGTTCTTATTGTTATGTATTTGAGCCGTCAAAATTGACGTCTAAATATTCAGATTTTCACTTCCTGCTCCTCTCCTAAATATAACTCGCTGGTCACCTGGGTATGACTACTCCTCCCTCCTGAGTGTGACATGAAATAAAAGATATATATATATATATATATATGCATGCTGACACGCTCAGGTGTGAGAGGGATTCTCTCTCTCTCTCTCTCTCTCTCTCTCTCTCTATATATATATATATATATATATGTATGTATATATCTTTATGGTCTCGCCCAATGTCATTGCCTATTGTATAACTTCCCGGTGTCTTCCCGTCCCTCGGGTACTGGGGAAGTAGTCAAACCCTAGCTCTTTGGGTTGTAACTAGGTTATGTTCTAAAGCTTTTGTAAGACTCCAAGCTTCTGATGCATTTAATTAAAACTGGTTGGACCATATAATTAAATACTTTTCTTTTTAAGAGAAAGTGGCATTTTATATTTCATAATCTCATTTTGTTTACCAAAAGCTCTCCATCATATACTTATCCTTCTTTTAAAATCTTTCAGGGCACCAGCCGCCCGTTGAGATACTACCGCTAGAGAGTTAGGGGGTCCTTTGACTGGCCAGACAGTACCATATTGGATCCTTCTCTCTGGTTACGGTTCTTTCCCTTTGCCTACACAGACACCGAATAGTCTGGCCTATTCTTTACAGATTCTCCTCTGTCCTCATACACCTGACAACACTGAGATTACTAAACAATTCTTCTTCACCCAAGGGGTTAACTACGGCAATGTAATTGTTCAGTGGCTACTTTCCTCTTGGTAAGGGTAGAAGAGACTCTTTAGCTATGGTAAGCAGCTCTTCTAGGAGAAGGACACTCCAAAATCAAACCATTGTTCTCTAGTCTTGGGTAGTGCTATAGCCTCTGTACCATGGCCTTCCACTGTCTTGGGTTAGAGTTCTCTTGCTTGAGGGTACACTCAGGCACACTATTGTATCTAGTTTCTCTTTCTCTTGTTTTGTTGAAGTTTTTATTGTTTATATAGGAAATATTTATTTAAATGTTGTTACTATTCTTAAAATATTTTATTTTTTCTTGTTTCCTTTCCTCACTGAGCTATTTTCCCTGTTGGGGCCCCTGGGCTTATAGCATCCTGCTTTTCCAACTAGGGTTGTAGCTTAGCATTTAATAATAATAATAATAATATATATATATATATATATATATGTGTGTGTGTGTGTGTGTGTGTGTGTGTGTTCACATGCAAACAGGCTCGACCTTTTTATTATACAGGGGGAATCATACTACTATTACGTCCTTAAGTTATTATGTTCTTTTACGAACAGCTTTAATCATCCATTACTGCAGAGTACCGTTTATGAAAGCACAATCCTGTTTCTCTTTGACCTAAGGTATTGTACGCTGGATTATTAATCCCAATTCATTGTTTCATTTATTCAACCTTGTTGTGGTCGAATGCAACAGTTGGCCATAAATTAAAAATAAAAAAAATAAAAAAATAAACTTTTTAATTTCTACACGGTAAAACATATTTCACTGTATTTGGTTCGACGGGATTTTTTATGGTATAAATTTGAATTGCTCCGAGGGAAAAAAGGATAAAGGAAAAACATTTTCAATCATTGCGGAACAAATGTAACTCCAGGCAACCATTATAGTTTTGTTTTTAACGTTTATATTTATACTGATGGCAACACGCTCATTTCCTTTGCTTTTACAATGCCCTTTTTGGGATGTCGTTATGTAGTTTAAGAATAATTACGTTGATGATATTTATATCACAATGTCTTCGTTTAAAGTCATAATGAAGCAATTATTCTCTATAAGGACTTTTAATATATTTCTGCTTTCATGTCGCTCCATTTCAGTAATCATCACAGATATATTTCTGATCCATCACTAATTCCTTTCATTGAAGTAGCTACGGCGTATAAAAGTCCATGCTATAAGCGTAATGACCTGCAATGACCTACAATGACCCCCTCACTGTCACACATTGTTTCCCTTAATGACTGGGGATTACGGTTTGGTGTCGAACCACGACTCTCTTCCGTAAACATCATCCAGCTGTGTTTGTTTACTTTCGCGAATGGTGGGCGAGTTGGAAGCTGGCACTGGTGCGGTCTGAGTGTGATGCTGACTGTTTCTAGTGGGTATTGGGTGTGATGATGGCTACTTCTTATGCGTTAGTGGTAATTTAATATAGGCATTGGATGCGA
>NC_090741.1:65302716-65307716 GCF_036898095.1 Palaemon carinicauda
CATTGGGGAAGGGGGTGTCCTACAGTCCTACATTGGGAAGGGGGAGGGGTTAAGGAGGGGAGGGAGATTGCCACTAATGAATATGAGATATCGCCCCCCTCCTAAATTTTCGTCACAGGCGATCGCCAATCGCGAATGTAAAAAACAAAAGACGATCTGCAAGAAATGAAAGGTAATTCCTTTGAGAGATAATTCTCTAGAGACAATTTCCAGCTCCGGCGATGCTAGATGCTCTCTCATATTATCGTGGAGAGAGATTGTGGTCATCGAAGTAGATAAGTATCTGTTGAATGGTATAGAAATTTTGATAAAGAGAACAGCGGATGAAACGGAATGGAAAGATCAGACGATTGTTGACAGGAGTGTTTCAAAGGTTATTCATTTATATATATATATATATATATATATTTATATATATATATATATATATATATATGTGTGTGTAAAAGGGGATGATGGGAAACGAAAGAGAAAATAAGATCACAAGCGAAAGCCGTTATAGGATTTTTCGATTGGTAGCGCTGAGAAGGTTCTGTGGAATATTTTTTGGGGATTGGTAAAAATGGATACACATACGTACACGTGTCGGCATGTGTATATATATATATATATATATATATATTCACCGGTATGTGTTTATGGTCATTTTCACTAGATAGCTCCAAAATAAAAACCGTTTTTGCTTAAACGATTGAGCTGTTGTTGAATATCTTTTATGAAAAATTGTCACTTGTAACTTTGCCCTCTAATTTTTTATTTAACAATATTCGACTCACGCAGTTATTTTTCTAAATTCTCACTCCTAGTCTTCTATAATTTATTTTGTCATTCGTTTTACTTTCTCCATCAAAATCCCAACAAACATCTTATAATCTCCTCTTTTATACCCTTATTATTCTTGTGATCTGTTCTATGGCCGTTTACTTTTTAGTATAGTCATTTATCATCCAATCCTGACAAACCTTAAAAACCCTGGACATACCCTCATATCTGTGTCATGTATATATTCATACGAAAATGTGTAATAATGAGGCAATTCAAAGTCCGAATGTATTTCAGCTTAGTTAACAGAGTCCAGATATACATACCAGACTTTTATTCTCTTTAACACCTTGCCACTGTACCGCACGTGTTTCATACAGGCTTTCACACTGTAACGGTTTAGATTTTTTATCTTATCACTTGCTCTTCCCTTAAATATTGATAGACTGAGCTGTGTTTTCATGCAAGCACAAGCGGAATTTTGATGACGTTCTTCCTCGGAAGTTGCTGTATATAAACTCGATGATTGTTTAATAAACTTTAGTTGCATTGACCTCGCCTCTCTGTTATCACCTAACGGCTCGCTCGCACACCACACACCTTTGGGCGAGAGGTTCTACGGCCATTATGTTAACCTAATTTAACCCAACTAAGCCAGTGTGGTTTGATTTTCCGGCTTGTGTTTGTCTCCCATACAGTTCAGGGATGAGGGGAATGGGAAGCTTATATTGCAAGTAGGAACTTACTGTAGTTCGGCAGTACCACCCTTTCTAGAAGGAACAGAGAAAGGCGAAGAACATAGAAGCTTGCCTTGGTTTGATTTGATTCATCCTGTCACCAATTGGCTCTTACGAAATTGGAATCAAAATTATGGTTTTAAGTCTCCCTCCAAACCCCTCCACTGGGACTGTCTCGGAGCAATGATTGGAGAGGCTCTTATGATGTCGTCTTCTGGCGTGAGATGGAATTAGCGGGGAAAGAATACGAGAATACAAATAAAAAAAAGGAAAGGAATGATATAGAAAGGAATAGAAAATAAAAGACATTGAATGAAGATGAAGGACAAAGAAAATATGACCGTTGTCTCAGGTTGAAAAAACGCCTTAAGATGATCTCGAGCCTCAAACAGAAAAAAAGAACGAAAAAAAAATTGTTTCAACCCGTGCGCAACCAGATGCTCGTTTGTTCTTAAATGAGGCTGGAAATGAAGAAGATATGGAAAGGAGGAGAAAAAAAAATTGAAAGAATAGAGAAAATAAAAGAATACCAGATGAGATAGAGAGTGTGCTTTGGAGGAAAATAATTAAGCAACATTTGAGGGGGAACTGAAGGCAGGTGATAACACAAGAAATCAAAGTCTGGGAGAAAATAAGACTAACGAAACTGAACGAGCCCAAATGGTTCCATGATATGCTTTATGTCTTCTGAACGCGACCAGATGACTCTGCTTTATCGTCATTCGTAGCGGGAAATCCTGTTGCTGGAGAGAGAGAGAGAGAGAGAGAGAGAGAGAGAGAGAGAGAATTAAACTTAAACAAAGAGAAATAGAAAATGTCCAGAGAAAGGAAAATTATCAAGTTAATGAAAATGAAATGCGACAATACCTTCTTTGTTACTCGTGTGAAGAATATTGAATTTATGACTTCTCTCTCTCTCTCTCTCTCTCTCTCTCTCTCTCTCTCTCTCTCTCTCTCACATCATTTTTCTGTGTTTTGGATAAGATAAAAGTGAAGTCTTTTTCTCTCCTCTCTTTCTCATAGCACTCCTCGACCTTTTAGCTAAGATCAAAGTTTAATCTCTCTCTCTCTCTCTCTCTCTCTCTCTCTCTCTCTCTCTGGCTGCTCCGTAACACCCGACTCACAACAATATCTCGCATTCATCTCGAGTACGACGAGTCTTCGGAATATTTGCACTTGTTCCATTGTTTCTTTTATTTTCTTCTTGTAGGGAGTGACTTGAAAAGAAAGAAAGAATGTGTATGTATGTATATATATATATATATACATATATATATATATATATATTCATATATATAAATGTATATATATACATATATATATGTATATATATATATATATATACACACTCGTGTATATATATATATATATATGTGTGTGTATATATATATATATATACACTCGTGTGTGTATATATATATATATACATATATATAGTGTATATTTTGTATATATTTGTGCTCTCTCTCTCTCTCTCTCTCTCTCTCTCTCTCTCTCTCCATATATATATATATATATATATACTCTACAAGTTTGATGCAAGTTTTTACCACTAAGTCAGTAAGTTGGCCACTGCAGGTTGATGATGGTGGGATACTTTTATCCGATCGGTCATAGCAAACCAGTATGGGTGACCCCGACTAGTACAGCTTTACTGATCATGGGGGTACACAAACCCTTTCACCACGTTAAGGTATCCCCACTATATACAGTATATACAGTGTACCTGTATATGTACTATGTCGAAATAACTGTACATACGATTTGTCTAGCTCAGTGGAGGCCTCCCCCCCCCCCCACGAGAGGACCCAGCAAGTCTATTCTCAGCCAGTGATCATTATCCCTACAATAAAGGCTGGATATAAGCGCTCACAGCGCCCATACTTGTCTGCGGTATTCCCACTAAACCTCCAGCTAATGAAGAGAGATCCTTTCACTCTCTCTCTCTCTCTCTCTCTCTCTCTCTCTCTCTCTCTCTCTCTCTTTCTGGGATACCCAAGCCTAGCAGTAGGCTGGTGTAAGCACAGGAGACAAACGCGAGGCCATTTACTCTCAGCAATGTCGAAGAGAACGAGCCTTGGCAACAAAGTGTCCCGCATTAGGTGGGTTTGGAGTCATTAAAGTGCTAATGAAAGCTCTTCGTCTGGATGATTATGAAAAAGGGGACGCGATTCACCTCATCAATTAATTGGATTTGCTCCTTTTTATCGCTTTCATATCTTTTTATTAGTATTGCTAGTGTACTCAAGCTGTCAAAATCGACGTCTTATTATTTTGGTTGATATGTACGCACACACACATTCAACCCTTCTCACTCCCTCCTCCAAGGTATGACTACTCGTCCTTCCTGATCGTGACAGGTAATATATATATATATATATATATACTTTCCTGACACGCTCAGTGGGAGAGGGACACTCTCTCTCTCTCTCTCTCTCTCTCTCTCTCTGTATATATATATATATATATATGTGTGTGTGTGTGTGTGTGTTTGTGTGTGTGTGTGTTCACATACAAACAGGCTCTACCTTTTTATTATACAGGGGGAATCATACTACTATTACGTCCTTAAGTTATTATGTTCTTTTACGAACAGCTTCATTCATACATTACTGCAGAGTACCGTTTATCAAAGCACAATCCTGGTTCTGTTTGACCTGAGGTATTTTACACTGGATTATTAATCCCAATTCATTGTTTCATTTGTTCAACCTTGTTGTGGTCGAAAGCAACAGTTGGCCTTAAAAAAAAAAAAATTAATTCTACACGGTAAAACATATTTCACTGTATTTGTTTCGGTGTGATTTTTTATGGTATAAATTTAAATTGCTACGAGGAAAAAAAGGATAAACGAAAAACATTTTCAATCAATGCGAACAAATGTAATTGCAAGCAACCATTATAGTTTTGTTTTTGTGTATATATTTATACTGGTGGCAACACGCTCATTTCCTTTGCTTTTACAATGCCCTTTTTGGGATGTCGTCCAATTATCGTTATGTTGTTTACAAATAATAACTTTGATGAAATTTATATTAGTGTCTACCTTTAAAATCATTATTAAGCAGTTATTCTCTATAAGTTATTTTAATATGTTTCTGCTTTCATGTCGTACCCTATCAGTAATCATCACAGATATATTTCTGATCCATCGCTAATTCCTTTCATTGAAGTAGCTACGGCGTATAAAAGTCCGTGCTATAAGCGTAATGACCTGCAATGACCTACAATGACCCCTCACTGTCACACATTGTTTCCCCTAATGACTGGGGATTAGGGTTTGGTGTGGAACCACGCCTCTCTTCCGTCAACATCATCCAGCTGTGTTTGTTTACTTCCGTGAATGGTGGGCGAGTTGAGTTGGAAGCTGGCTCTGGTGTGGTCTGAGTGAGATGCTGGCCCTTTCTGATGGGTATTGGGTTCAATTTATGGTAATTTAATGTGGGTTATGGGTGCGATATTGGTAATGTAGTGTAGGTATTGGGTGCGATATTCGTAATT
>NC_090741.1:65317716-65328139 GCF_036898095.1 Palaemon carinicauda
TTTCTAGAACATCTCGTTGTGGTCATTTTTCATTGGCGACACACTTCCTCCATCTTCCTCTTGTTATCCCTCTTCCTCTTCTCTTCCTCTTTACCCCTCCCCCGTTCTTCTCCCTCTCTTCTCATCTTCCTTCTCCTCTCTTCCTCTCCCTCCTCCTTCCTAGAACATCTCGTTGTGGCCATTTTTCATTGGCGACACTCTCCCTCCATTTTTCACGCCCAGATAATTATGGCTGACTGCTCCAAACGACGGAGTAAGAGTCGAAAAATACAAATGAAACTGATGGCTCCGAGGAGCTCCCAGGGGCGTCTTTGCACGTGACAGCTCCTCCTCCTCCTCCTCCTCCTCCTCCAGCGACGCCGTCAGGAGGAGAAAGCTTAAAGTTCGAGAGAGTGAGAGTGTTGAGATTTCATAAACAGGATTTTGGGCCTTTTCTGCTGTGGGCTTAATTATTATCATTATTAATATGAATCTTCAATGCCTAAGATTACTTCCAGGTAAGTTCTGTTATTCTTTGCCCAGTAATTCAAGAAGAGAAGGTTATTAAATTGATTTCGGTACCTTTTCTCTTATTGATTATCTACTCTTTTAGGGGCCCCATTTGGAATGTCCTTTAATCAAGGATGCTCTGTGACAAGTTTTAGTGACAAAGATCCAGTATTTTGGATAAGTAAAATATGCGAATAGTTGGCAACGTTCAGTTATTCATATTTACATAGCTAGAATCAACCAGACAGACAGACAAAATAATGTGTGTTGGACAGCATTTTACCAGAAAGTCTCACAAGAGATTTTACCTCAAGTGAGCTGAAAAGAAGCTATGTAGAATAGAGATGTTTCCTTGAATGGGGAGTTTATTAAATAGTTTTTAATATTTCTGTATTTTTGTTGTAATGTTTCCTCAAAAGAATATTTTCACCTGATTTGGCAAAACACCAATTAGTTTGTCTTCTGTATCCAAGAAAGCTTGTCTCAACAAGACGTTTACAACCAAAATCATGGCTATTCTTGACATTATTTTTATTTGCTATCCTTCTTGCTTTGTAATTCCACGGGGATATACAATCTTCATACGTCATCTCAGGAAAGTGACGCTCTGGTATCACTGAATGATAAATGCCATGGTATTGTAGATGGCAAATTCTGAGGTCACTCATGTCCATAAGAATATAAAAAGCCTTTGAGATGTGATCTGTATTAAGCGTATTTAGGTTAAGAAAAAAAAATGGAGAGGGTGGATATCGCTGAAGCGTCATAAAGGGAATAGAAAGATAATAATAATAATAATAATAATAATAATAATAATAATAATAATAATAATAATAATAATAATAATAATAATAATAATAATAAAAAACTTTAGAAGGTAGGAACCGATATAGCCCGAGGGCTTGTGCAGAAGAGCATGCTGCTTGAAACGTAGAGGTAGGAAAGTGATGGGCTCCTAGCAAGGAAGCAGTTTGTAACCCGGAACACCACACTTTACGTAAGCCACGAGTCTGTAGACTGACATTAACCCCTTCCCCCCCCAAAAAAAAAAAAAAAATAATAATGGAATTTTTAAAGCAGAAGGAGGTATTCCCTGATTCATCACTCAAAGGATGAATGTGATAGTGACTGTGACGTTGTTATTTCCCTTGTTCCACCTGAGCCATGTTGTTTATTTAAGAGGCACACCGTAATCAACAATAATCGATGAAACCATAGTAATAATGATAGAATATCGGGAACAATTAAATAACATATTTTCATACTGATGGTAGCGTCCTTGCCTGGAGTTTGCAAGGCAAGGGTTCAAGTCCCGCTCAAACTCGTTACTTCCTTTGGTCCTTGCAGCCTCACCATCCTTGTGAGCTAAGGATGGGGGTTTGTGGGAGCCTGTAGGTCTATCTGTTGAGTCATCGGCAGCCATTGCCTGGCCCTCCTTTGTCCTAGCTTGGGTGGAGAAGGGGCTTGGGTGCTAATCATATGTATATATGGTCAGTCTCTAGGGTATTGTCCTGCTTGATAGGGCAATGTCACTGTCCCTTGCCTATGCCATTCATGAGAGACCTTTAAACCTTTAAACTTATGTAACTTGAAATTAGGAGAATTTTCGTGTGTGACATTACGTTTTCGTTGATGATCTAATTTTAGATGAAATCTGAGACCTTAATTTTTGGGTTCAGAACGGGGTCCTGTGTGACGTCACATATCTCGTTTATCATAATTTCCTAATTTGCAATTAACTGGGAGAGTCTATCACGTCAATCCATTTCGTGTTTATCTTTTTTTTTCTTTTTTTTGTGTGTGTGTGTGTGTGTGTGTGGTGGTTATTGATGCTTATTGCTCCTTGCTATCTTCTTGTTTTATATTTTTATAGTAATATATTAATGGTAATACTTCAATATAATCTTTATTTATTGAATAGTTTATTTTAATATATATCTCTTTACTTTTATCCTATGATTTTAACATATTGTTTTCGCTTCTCATTTTGTTTTTCATCCTTCTATTTTCATCTGTTTTAACATTTATTTTTTTGCGTTTCAATTTCTTTTTTATTCCTTCCATTTCCTCTAGTATTTATTTCATTTTTTTTTCTCTGCAATTCTTTTTAAATCGTATTTCCTATTGGTTTTTCATGTTTCATTCTGCATTTCAATTCCTTTTTAATCCCCTTTTTTATTTTATTATTTTTTTCTTTCGATTCTTTTGTAATCTCCAATTCATTCCTTTTTCATTTCAATTTAATATCGTGGTCTTTCTTATTGAGAAATCATAAGCGGAATTTTTTTTTCTTCATTTTATTGAAATTGGAATTATCATATCAAGAGATAACTCTTATATTAACCATTCCAATTGAGAACTCTCTCTCTCTCTCTCTCTCTCTCTCTCTCTCTCTCTCTCTCTCTCTCTCTCTTCTTCTTCTTCTTCTTCTTCTTCTTCTTCTGTAAAAATCCAAGAAATTCCAAGAGAAATTAAACGTATTTAAAAATCTACCTGACATCAATATAAACATATTAATCAAAAACACAAATCTTGAAAACAGAAAAAAAGAGATGAATGAGGATTATGCATTAACATAATACAAATCTACATTTCTTAATAGAGATAATTTTTAAAAAATAAAGTTCTGAGGGAATAAGACAATGATTGAAGACCCCGGGCGTTAATGTGACACCGGTCATCCATAACAATGTAACATTACCATAAAATAATCAACGAATATAAACAAAGAAAATAATACAAAGTGTCAATTCTATTTATCTAAGTTGTTACTTTAGAATCAGATTTAATAGAACATACAAAAATTTGAATTACTTTTCGTCCTTTGTATTCCCTTGATCAACTGAAGGGAAAAGTCTAACACTCAACTTCCATAAGCCACTTATGCCCGTGGACATTTAATCTTCGTATGCCGCGTATATTCCATTTAGACTGGATTTGCATACGCACCTTAAATGTAAGTCAGTAAGTACTTGAGTTAGTATGTCACTGAGGTCCAGAAATCTAATTCTTGTAAGTGACTGAGTTCAGTAAACACTTATTTTGATGTGAAACTCCGTTCTGTAAAAAAGCTTCATTTCTTAACGCCACTTAGTTCGTAAACACTTACTTTTGGTATGATACTGAGGTCAATTAACAGTTAATTTCCATAGGGCACTCAAGTCCTTTAACATTTAAGTTTTGCTTTTCTTCATAAGTTCATAAAAACTTAAATTATTTACGTCATATTTTTTCGTAAACATTCAATTCTTTGGACGGCACTTGTGTCTGCAAGCACATAACCTTTGTATGTCACTTAAGTCTATAAACATTTGATTTTCTTACGTCCCGTAGAACCCTTAACACATATTTTTCACTAAGGTGTATAAATACTTCATTTTCGCATGAAACTGTAATCCAGTGGTACTCCCAGTTCTGAATACCAAGGGAATTTATAAGTACTGAATTTTCTATGCCATGAAAATCCTTTAATACTTGAATATTATATTCCACGTAAGTGTATATGCTTCATTACCATGTAATTTCATAAATGTTTATGCTTTACTTTCGCATTTCACGTATCTGATTAAATATTCAATTAACATACCAAGTGAGTTTGTAAATTCAGTAATTATTTATCGTCTGTCATAGAAGTCCGTAATGTTTATCACATGACACAGGAGTCATTAGATACTTCATAATCATGTCAAACAATATAGTAAACACAGTACATATTTATCCTGTCATAGAAGACCATAAATGATAAAATTTATAACGCAATATAAGGCCGTAAACATTTAATTTCCCACTTACCTGGTAATTCGTGTGTCTTTATCTGGGTATCTGTGTTATTCGCGTGTCTCTATCTGGGTATCCGTGTTATTCGCGTGTCTCTATCTGGGTATCCGTGTTATACGCGGGTCTATATCTGGGTATACGTGTTATACGCGTGGCTCTATCTGGGTATCTGTGTTATTCGCGTGTCTCTATCTGGGTATCTGTGTTATTCGCGTGTCTCCATCTGGGTATCCGTGTTATTCGCGTGTCTCTATCTGGGTATCCGTGTTATACGCGGGTCTATATCTGGGTATACGTGTTATACGCGTGGCTCTATCTGGGTATCTGTGTTATTCGCGTGTCTCTATCTGGGTATCTGTGTTATTCGCGTGTCTCCATCTGGTAATCCGTGTTATTCGCGTGTCTCTATCTGGGTATCCGTGTTATTCGCGTGTCTCCATCTGGGTATCCGTGTTATTCGCGTGTCTTTATCTGGGTTTCTTGCTATCAGTGTTATTCCTCTGTCTCTATCTGGGTATCCGTGTTATTCGCGTGTTTCTATCAGGGTATCAGTGTTATCCCGTGTTTCTATCTGGGAATCCGTGTTATTCGCACGTCTCTAACTGGGTATCTGCGTTATTTGTGTGTCTCTATCTGAGTATCCATGTTATTCACGTGTGTCTATCTTGGTATCCGTGTTATTCGTGTGTGTCTATCTGGGTATCCGTGTTATTCACGTGTGTCTATCTGGGTAGCAGTGTTATTGGTGTGTCTCTATCTGGGTATCCGTGTTATTTGTGTCTCTATCTGGGTGTCCGTGTTATTCCCGTTTCTCTAACAGGGTATCCAAGTGATTCGAGTCTCTCTATCTCAGTATCCGTGTTATTCGCTTATGTCTATTTGGGTATACATGCTATTCACGTTTCTCTAACAGGGAATCCGTGTTATTCGCGTGTGTCTATTTGGGTATTACATGCTATTCACGTTTCTCTAACAGGGTATCCATGTTATTCGCGTGTGTCTATTTGGGTATACATGCTATTCACGTTTCTCTAACAGGGTATCCATGTTATTCGCGTGTGTCTATTTGGGTATACATGCTATTCACGTTTCTCTAACAGGGTATCCATGTTATTCGCGTGTGTCTATCTGGGTATCTGTGTTATTCGCATGTCTATGTCCGGGAATACGTGTAATTAGCGTTTCTTTATCTGGGTGTCTATGTTATTCACGTGTCTATATCTGGGTATATGTGTTATTCTTGTGTCTTTATCTGGGTATCCGTGTTATTCTGTCTCTTGCTGGGTATCCGTGTTATTCCTGTCTCTATCTGGGTATCAGTGTTATTCGTATGTGTTTTTCTGGGTACCTGTTTATTCGCATGTCTCTATCTGGGTATCCATGTTATTCCTGTGTCTCTATCTGGGTATCTGTGTATTCGCATGACTATCTGGGTATCCGTGTCGTTCGTGTCTCTATCTGGGTATCCGTGTCGTTCGTGTCTCTATCTGGGTATCCGTGTCGTTCGTGTTTCTATCTGGGTATCCGTGTCGTTCGTGTCTCTATCTGGGTATCGTGTCGTTCGTGTCTCTATCTGGGTATCCGTGTCGTTCGTGTCTCTATCTGGGTATCCGTGTCGTTCGTGTCTCTATCTGGGTATCCGTGTCGTTCGTGTCTCTATCTGGGTATCCGTGTCGTTCGTGTCTCTATCTGGGTATCCGTGTCGTTCGTGTCTCTATCTGGGTATCCGTGTCGTTCGTGTCTCTATCTGGGTATCCGTGTCGTTCGTGTCTCTATCTGGGTATCCGTGTCGTTCGTGTCTCTATCTGGGTATCGTGTTGTTTGTGTCTATTTGAGTATCAGTGTTATTCCTGTGTCTCTATCTGGCTATCCGTGTTATTTGCGTGTCTCTATCCCTCGTATATACGTTCTGAAATATGGCGAGACAGGAGGGTGTCCTTAACCATGCTCGGAGGATCCTGCACTTCACAATCACTTCCACAAATCCTCTTTGCAGTGGTGCGGAGGATTTCAATCATCCCCCCGGATATATCGGCTTTTATTTTTGTCAAGGTTTTTGGTAAAACATTCTCGCAAATCTAGTCTCTCTCTCTCTCTCTCTCTCTCTCTCTCTCTCTCTGTACGTCCAGACATATTTTTTGTTGATAGATATTTACAAATTTTAGTCCTCTCTCTCTCTCTCTCTCTCTCTCTCTCTCTCTGCTTCCAGTCATGTTTCTTCGTTGATAGATATTTACAAATTTTAGTCGCCTCTCTCTCTCTCTGCTTCCAGACATATTTTTTTCGTTGATAGATATTTACACAGTTTAATCCTCTCTCTCTTTCTCTCTCTCTCTCTCTCTCTCTCTCTCTCTCTCTGTGCGTCCAGACATATTTATTTCGTTGCTAGATATTTAGAAATTTTATTTGCCTCTCTCTCTCTCTCTCTCTCTCTCTCTCTCTCTCTATGTGCGTCCAGACATTTTTTTCGTTGATAGATATTTACAAATTTTACTCCTCTCTCTCTCTCCTCTCCTCTCTCTCTCTCTATGTGCGTCCAGACATTTTTTTCGTTGATATATATATACAAATTTTAGTCGCCTCTCTCTCTGCTTCCAGACATGTTTTTTTTTCATTGATAGATATTTACACATTTTAGTCCTCTCTCTCTCTCTCTCTCTCTCTCTCTCTCTCTCTCTCTCTGTTTTTTCGGTCACAGTAAATGTTACTAACAATATTAAATTCTGCCTCTCTTTCCCTCAAGTTCTCAAAATTGCTGGGATCAGATTTTGCCCTAACTATCATTGTCCTTTTGCTGCTCAGTAAAAAGAAAAAAAAAAAGGTAAAGTTATGGATCTTTTTTTTTTTTAACTTTTAGTTTCCTGTGAGAGTCGTATCAGCATTTTCTTCTTTTGCAGATTACTTCAGAAGTTGGCATAGCTTGTTACATTGTTATCATTATGCCATAATGGTGAAGCAATTGCCAAAAAGAACATAGTTGTTTTTCTTTTATATGTCAGAAGTTTCAGCATTTTTTTTACTTTTCCTGAAACAGAAGGTATCGTGTTAGAGTTCGGAAGTTTTATTTGTATTGCCATCAGAATTTTCTCTCTCTCTCTCTCTCTCTCTCTCTCTCTCTCTCTCTCTCTCTCTCTCTCTAAACAGTCCCACTGATGAAGAATAACTAACTGGATAAACATATAGATAATTCTCTATATTCAGTTTACTAATCAAACGGAAAAGATCTCATTAAAGGAGAACATTTGATTATCTTAGATTCTACAGAAATGAACAAATAAAAATTAATATTCTAACTAGTTATCAATCAAATGAGATTCCTTTGAAGCCAGAATTTCTGATTCTCCTAGATGCTGTCAAAATTATCAATAAAATATTTGAATAGATGATAGGTAAGAATTTATCATCATCTCCTACGCCTATTGACGCAAAGGGCTTCTGTTAGATTTCGCCATTCGTCTCTATCTTGAGCTTTTAAATCAATATTTCTCCATTCATCATCTCCTACTTCACGCTTCATAATCCTCAGCCATTTAGGCCTGGGTCTTCCTACACTTCTAGTGCCTTGTGGAGCCCAGTTAAAAGTTTGGTGAACTAATCCTTCTTGGGGAGTGCGAAGAGGATGGCCAAGCCATCTCCATTTACCCGTCACCATGATCTCATCTACGTGTGGCACTCGAGTAATCTCTTTTATAGTTTCATTTCTAATCCTGTCATGCCATTTAATTCCCAATACTCTTCTGAGGGCTTTGTTCTTACATCTCCTAAATCTGTTGGAGATTGTTTCATTGTCATACCATGACTTAAATGGATATAATTATAGGAAAGTATTCCCAATAATAAATATATAAGTGAATAACAAGAAATTAATGACAAATATGGAAATTAAATAGAAATAATTAGAAACGATTTGTCCCATTAACAAAACAAAAACAAAAATAAACACACAAGTAAATAAAAAATAAAACAAATGGCAGCTAAGAAATTAAATAAATATGACTATAAACAAATCCAACTAATAAATAAACACGAAAGTAAATATATCTTCTAGTAGATAAACAGAAAGTAAATGAGACAACACAATTAAATAGATATAATGATGGAATATTATTCCAACTAACGAATAAACAAGAAAATAAATATCCTTACTAATAAGTAGAAAATAATATAAATATTCGCGTTAATATCTACACAAGAAACTAAATCTTGCTACTAATTATCAAACAAATAAGAAGCCAGTGAAGCAAGACCATGTGATTTACCAGAGAAGCTATACTCCCCCCTTCCTTCCCCTCTTCCTCTTCTCGCTCCTCTTCCCCTTCCCCTTCCCTTCCTATATTCCCCTCCCTCCTCTCCCTTCCTCTTCCCCTCCCCCTTTCTCCCTTCCCTACCTCTTCCCCTTCCTGTTTCCCTTCCCCTCCCGCTTTCGCCCTTCCTACCTCTTCCCCTTCCTGTTACCTTCCCCTCCCCCTCCCCTTCTCCTTACCTTCTTCCCTTCCCCTCCCTCTTCCTCTCTTCCCTCCCTCTTCCCACTTTCCTTCCTCGCTTCCCTCCTTCTTCTCCTCCCCTTCCTCTCTTCCCCTCTTTCTTCTCCCTTTCCTTCCTCGCTTCCCCTCCTTCTTCTCCTCCTTCCCTTCCTCTCTTCCCCTCTTTCTTCTCCCTTCCCTCCATCTCTTCCCCTTCCCATCCCCCTCCCCCTCCTCCTTACTCTTCCTGTTCCCCCTTCCCTTTCCTTCTTCCTCCCCCTTCCCTTTTCTCTTCTCTTCATCTTCCCCCTCCCCCGTTTCCCTTCCCTTCCTCTTCCCATACCCCTCCCCCCCCCCTTTTCCCTTCCTCTTCCCCTACCCCTTCCCCTCTCCCTTCCCTTCCTCTCTTCCCTCCCTCTACCCCCTTCCTTCCCTTCCTCTCTTTGCCTCTCTCTTCCTTCCCTTCCTCTTTCTCTTCACCTTCCCCTTTCCCTCCCCCTTCTCCCTTCCCCTTCTCCCTTCCCTTCCCCTTCTCCCTTCCTCTTCCCCTTCCCCTCCCTCTTCTCCCTTCGCTTCCCTCTTCTCCCTTCCCTTCATCTCATCCCCTTCCCTTCCCCATCCCTTTCCCTTCCCCCTGCCTCTCTTCCCCATCCCCTTCCCCTTCCCTCCTCCTCTTCTCCCCCTTCCCCATCTGAATCTCCTCTAATTCGATCTCAATGTAAGTCTGGATATTTTCTTATGGAATCCCACCTGGCGTTCGTGAGTGGCAAGGTGGGGGGGGGGGGGGGGGTTAGACATGGGGGTTGGTTGGGTGGACGCTTTGCCGAAGTCCCTTCTTAAAATTCATTGGAAGACTCGAATAGATTGGAATGCAGATCGGGGGAGTCTCTCTCTCTCTCTCTCTCTCTCTCTCTCTCTCTCTCTCTTTGTACTCGGATTGTCTTTACTGCTCTTTTGTTCAATTATTTTTTTTATTCTTTTCGACTTTTATATTATTCATCATTCGTGCGTTCAGTTTTTTTAATTTGCGGATTTCTCTCTCTCCTCTCTCTCTCTCTCTCTCTCTCTCTCTCTCTCTACTCTGGATTGTCTTTACTGCTTCGCTTGTTCAATTATTTTTTTATTCTTTTCTACTTTTATATGTATTCATCATTCGTGCGTTCATCTTTTTACTTGCTGATATCTCTCTCTCTCTCTCTCTCTCTCTCTCTCTCTCTGTCTGAATAATCTCCATATAATTGATATGTTATAAAGCACACACACACACACACACACATATATATATATATATATATATATAACACTTTTTAATTTCAAAACCACATTTAACTTATGTGCATTTCCTATTATATGTTTTATTGTTTTTTATGATGTGCGTATGTTAGATTCTCGATTTTCCTTTTTTTGCGTTTAATATTGGTTACTGTTGTAAAATTTCTTAAACAAGAGTTTCAATCTTGGTAAGTAAACTCTACCATTTCAAATTAAATTTCCGCTGTAATTTATATAATAGGCCCATCCATTATTAACCCAAATCACACTAATTAATACATTTCTCATCGTTATTTTAAGAGAAAACCCTTTGTTTTACATTTTTGAAAAGATTTTGAATTTCTCCAATATAGAGGAATATTGTCGCTTTCAGAGAAAAAAAAAAATAAATCATTGGAAGTGTGGTCTTGTCACACTTGAAG
>NC_090741.1:65328639-65461139 GCF_036898095.1 Palaemon carinicauda
GTCCATATTTTTGTAGTGTATGATTTGCTGTATTGAAAAATGTTCTTGCCATTTTTTTATATTCTAGGATAATGGTGGATATCTTGAGGAATAATCTACATGAATTTGTTCACCTTATCAGAATTAAGGTTGTATGGAACTACTACTCAAGTGACTGATCTATCTTTTTGCTGTCATTTTCATGCAGAGGCTTTGGAAACCGTACAAAAAGCGAGGAGAAGGAATTTAATGTAGGTGATTTTTTTTTTCTAGTCTTCATACTTCATATTGTCATTGGTTCGCAACCAAGAAAAAACTTATGAATTACCCCTCCACAAAACAATTTGAACACCCTGTAAGCCATAGGAGACAGTTGAACTTTACTATCATTCTAGTAAATAAATTCTAATATATTCAAAGTATGGGAAAAAATTTATTTACTCTATTATGATATGAAGCGACTTGTTTGAGAAAAAAGGGACACTAATTATAGTACAGTAATCCCTTTTGCTGTTGTGGGTATTACATTCTAAACCCACAGCAGTAGGTGAAAAACCCTTGAATAGAAACTGTACTGTACGTTATATTAGTGGTTCATTATCTTTTTAAATGTTTATGGATTATTTCTTTATATATTTAAGCCTTTATGAAGTCTCCCAATGTTTATCAAACTTTTCTGCATTCTTAAACTTTTTAAACTCAAATTTAAATACATATTAGAAAAAAAAAATTTGCAACACTAGCCAGTGAAGAGGCCTAAACTTGATTGATGATGATGATGATAAGCTGTGAAGCATTGAACAATATATGTGATGACAATGAGGTGAATGTATATATGGTAAAGAGCATTACAGGGGCTTTGTCTAGTGGTATAGCATATTCGTCGTCATGGAGCGTAATTTCTCCTTCCACCCGAAGGAGTACTATTTCTTTTTTTATCTTGTTAGGAACAAAATGATCATCATGCCATGTAGCAACCTTTCTTCTGTGTAAGATGACTTTTTATAAATTTCCATTGTGCTCTTAATCTCATTTCAGAACTGAAATGCACTAATTGGCTGGAGGTCCTACCATCCTACATTCTCTGAATTTCTTTTGCTATTTTCGCCAGAGTTGAGAGCTGTTCTAGTGATCAGGCCAACTTGGTCTTTATCCTCATCTTCGTCCTCGGTTATTGATTTTGTCTGTTAGCTCTTCATTTATTAATGAATGAGTGGGCCTCGACCAAGTCGTTAACATTCTCAGTAGTCATATTGGTGAATCCATCTCCTAGCAATTTTACCAGCCATACTGCCTTATTTGTTGTAGCGTGGTGGATTTTGTCAGAGAATCCATATAACAGTTTATCACTTTAGGCTGCAGTTTTCTTCTAGCAGGCATTGTGTGATTTGTTTATTTTGTTTATGGCTTCTGAATGTTCTGGAGAAATGTAGCAGTTGTGTTCTGTACACAAGCCATTACTCCTTCATAGTGTTATCATCGGTCTGTAGCCATGACCATGTGTTGCAGGAACTGTGTATAGAGCTCCTTAAATTCACAAATAACACCTTGAGCAGGGAGTGGATCAGCGATGTAAGTTTTCTGTATTAAGAATGAAAACTGTATGGTCCTATCATATGACAGGTTGATCGCATGGCCTCTTCACATTGTCCATTAGGAGAATCATTTTGAAATGTCCTTTTATGACAAGATAAAAGCTTTACTTCAAGGATGAAGCACTGGTGAAACCAGGCTAATATTATTGCTTTCATTATCCATTTCTTCCAGTTGTGCATCCACTGCACTGGCAACAGGTTCTTATTTCTGTTTTGTTTTACATGAATACAAACCTTATTCGTTTAATAGGAGATAGATTGAAGTACCACTGGAACTCAACAGGTAAAACTTATAACGAGGTTTTGGTAGTAGCCATAATTACAGGCTGGTGGCGAGGAAGCCCTTCCTACCTCGCCGGTAAACTGAACAGCCATTTTGATTCCAGTCACCGACCAACACTGAAGTGCTATCGGCATCCCTTCAAACTTGGCTTATTAAATTTTTTTTTGGGATCATCTGAAGATCCACCTCCCCTCAAGCACCACCTTGAAGATCTGCCATTCCAAATTTTCTCACCTGAAGATCCGCCAACTCAGGCAAAGCTCTTTATTTAGTTTATTTTAAGGGGTGCTTTTCAGGTCTTATGCTGCAGGAAACCCTAATCTCCAGGATCTTTCGTAATTCATTTTATCATATACACTCCAAGGCCTTCAGTATTTCACACTGCATATTGCTCTTCTATTGTGAATGTCTCAAATCCGCATTACTGTCAGTGAACCCTCGCTACTTCACCGGTTCGACAATCGCAGATTCACCACTTCGCGCGGTTTTTCCATAACCCATATATATATACATATCGCGGATTTTCCGGAAAATTCGAAAATACCGCGAAATCTGAAGACCCCCAAATACGATATTTTGTTACCTGTAATTCCATTAATACTGTAATTAGTAATATCTGCTCTTACTGATTGTTCATTGTATTACATATGATATATAATTCAGCACAGAAAGAAAGAAAACACGAAAAGAGAATGTGATCATACGATAATTCAGTACGTAGTAAAATTAAATCGAACATTGAAACGCAAATCAGATGCAGTCATACCATATTAGAATGGTGTGTACTGTAATGGATGTGCTTCTTTTCCATGAATCTTTTGTATGTATACGTACGTAGTACAGTACTGCCATCCAATAATATTCTTTGTTGCAAAAATCACATTTCGAATAAGCGTACGAGAGAGAGAGAGAGAGAGAGAGAGAGAGAGGCGTAAAAATAGCGTACGTAAATTTTTACTATTATTGTTATTATTATTATTATTGTTGTTGTTAATAAAATTATTATTGTTATTATTATTATCATTATTATTATTATTATTACTGTACAGTATTATTATCATTATTTATTATTATTACGGTATTGTACTTAATCTACGTACGTTCAGTATGCGCGGGGCATCTTTTATGAGTAACCAACGCATCATAGTACTGTAAGACGGGTTGTGATTGGTTCAAGTGCTGATAGATGACGAATCAGAACTCAAGTTTTGTTATCTAGCCTGTGATTGGTGTTTTGCCCGCATCTTCTACCCGCAGCATCAAAGTTCTCGCGGGGCTGGATCGTTCACTTTCTCTTACCGTGTATCGCTGAGTAGACGTTCTTAAGTTTGTGAAGTTTAATCTGTGCTGTGTGCGACCTTTTTAAGTTGAACTTTTTGTTACAGTACTGTACGTAAATCCTACTGTAATGGCTCCCAAGCGTTCTGCTTCTCTTAAGGCTGGTAGTGAGCCTAAACGCCACCGAAGGATGATGACGATAGCTGAGAAGGTTACGCTTCTCGACATGTTAAAAGATGGTAGAAGTTACGCGGCCGCCGGCCGCCATTTTTGCATCAACGAATCCACCGTTCGCTATATCAAAAAGGACGAGGCGAACATTAGAAAGACGGCTGCAATCACCTTTAGCAGATCAGCAAAGCGAGTCGTTACAACGCGTAATAAAACGATCGTACGCATGGAAGGTGCTTTAGCTGTGTGGATTGCCGACTGCCGGAAGAAGAACATAGCGTTGGATACGAACACCATCCAAACAAAGGCTTTGAGTTTATATGAGAATTTTGCTGCAAAGGAACCTAAAGACGACGACGGCAACCATGCTGAAGATGATGATGATGCAGATGATCCTCAACCAGGGACATCCACTGATTCCCAGCCTCAGAAACGTTTTTCCGCAAGCAAAGGATGGTTCGCGAAGTTTCAGAAACGCTTCGCCCTGAAAAGCGTTTCCCTGCATGGGGAGTCTGCTTCCGCTGACACTGCCGCTGCTGAAACTTACGTGAACCAGACGTTCAAGAATATTATCGCCGAAGGTGGATACAAACCGGAACAAGTCTTTAATATGGATGAGACTGGCTTGTTTTGGAAGAGAATGCCGTCGCGAACTTTCCTGTTCAAAGAGGAAGCCAAAGCCTCTGGCTTTAAGGCATTCAAGGATCGCGTTACCCTCGTGATGTGTGGCAATGCTGCTGGATTTTTGTTAAAGCCGGGGCTTATTTATAAGTCGAAAAATCCTCGCGCTTTGAAAAATAAAAATAAGAATCTCCTTCCCGTGTACTGGATGCATAATCAAAAAGCATGGATTACGAAGATGCTGACCTCCAACTGGTTCCACCAGTGTTTTATCCCGCAAGTCAGCAAATATCTCGTAGAGAAGGGCTTGCCATTCAAGATCCTTCTCTTTATGGATAACGCTGGTGGACACGCAACTGACCTGTCGCATGAGGGCATTCAGGTTGAGTTCCTGCCACCCAACACCACGTCATTAATTCAACCGATGGACCAGGGGGTTATCAGGGCGTTCAAGGCCCTCTACACGAAGAATACCTTGGCGGACCTCGTTGCGTGTGTGGATGCTGCCCAAGATGACGAGGATGAAGATTTCAACTTGAAGGCGTACTGGCGGCAGTACACCATAGCCACGTGCCTGCAGAATATTCAGAAGGCACTTCAAGAGATGAAACCTGCAACCGTGAATGCGAGCTGGAAGAAGTTGTGGCCCGATATTGTTTACGACGACAAGGGATTTACTCCGTCGGAAATCCAACACTCTGCAATACGGAAATCTGTGCAGTTGGCTGCCATAATTGGAGGTGACGTGTTTGGCGACATGACGACTGAAGACGTCGACGAGTTGTTGGACTGCCATTCCCAGCCCCTAACTGACGCAGACCTCGAAGACCTGACGAAATCGGCAAGTGAGGAAGAGAGTGAGGGTACCCAGGAAGAGACCCAAGAAAATGTCGAAGAAACGGGCTTAACATTAGAACGGCTTGCCAAGTTCTGCAACCATATCAAGGAGGCGAAAGAAATGTTACAAGAGTGGGACGAGGATATGGTTCGCTCGATGCAATTCTCCAACAAGGTCGATGACATCATGACTCCCTACAGGATGCTCTTGGATCGAAAAAAGAAGCAGCGGCAACAACTTCCGATCACAATGTTCTTCCAGCCTCGCAAAAAAGAGCCAGTTCCTCCTGCTAGTACGCCTTCGGAAGAAATTGAAGAAGTTTCCCAGGAAGAGGTTGAAGAGGTGTCCCAGGAAAAGACACCTCCGTCTGAAGAGACGTAAAATACTATCATTGACTGCACAGTAGAACACATCATCAGCTTCATCATCATCATTTCTACTGTGCAGCAAATTCATCGCCATCACCATTCAAGTTTTTCTTCAACTTCTTTCGTGGTGAGTACAGTAACAATCTTTATTTTTTACTTTAATATTCTTACTGCCTGTTTTATAGTTTAGTAATGTACGTACTGTATGCATTAAGTTAAAGGGAAGGTTTTAAAAGTCTACATGTTGTAACCTATCATATTTTTTTTGTTTAAAATTTACATTTACGTACGTAAAACAATCTCTCTCTCTCTCTCTCTCTCTCTCTCTCTCTCTCTCTCTCTCTCTCTCTCTCTCTCTCTCTCTCTCTCTCTCTCTCTCTCTCTCGTAAATTGTTTTCCTGCTTTGCTACGTACAATACTGTATAATTTATATTTGTAAGGTAACATATTTTGTAAATGCTTTTACTGTAAATACTGTATGTACTGTATCATTATTTATCACTATCATCATGCGCGTTAAATGCCTTGTTTGTTCTGAGCGTGGTTGTTTACTGAGCGTACACGCCGTCGTTTCAGGCGGCGTCATAAAGAAAAAGATTTCATTTGGAAGTCCTAAGAAAAATACGTAAACTAAAACATTGGTAATAAAAAAATCAACATACAGTACTGTGTAATCAATATAATCGATGCAAAAACTAACCTATACATATATGTGTACACTAAATGAGTTTGTTTCTTCATTATGATCAGAGATGAACGTAAACAAAACATTGGTTGCCATTTTTTATCGTGCTTTTTAGGTGTTTAGGAAACGCATTATATAAAATCGCCTTTAATATTTGTGCCTGTTTTAGTTTAGGGTGCTGTAGTACATGCATTAAGTGTTCTGTACATTAAAGGGTGGTTTGTTAACAGTACTACGTACAAGGGAAGGTTTTAAAAGTCCGAATATACATGTTAAATAAATAGGTAAATATGATGTCACTACTTCACGGATTTTCACCTATCGCGCCCGCGTCTGGAACCTATCTACCGCGATAAACGAGGGTTCACTGTATTGTCAAATCCACATTATCGAAGCACTGCGTAAACAAGACAGTCTTCAGTTTCCTCCTCAAAGCCTTAATATCTTCAGTCTTTCGGATGTCTAGTTGTAGCACATTGTAAAGTCTTGTGGCTACATATTTGAAAACTCTAGAATATACAGTAGACATATATTTTTGTTCCAATAATATGAAAACATCTAACTACTGTATTCTTGTGATGGTTAATATTAATTAAACTATTAAATTATAAAATGAAAGTCTTATATTGAAACGTACATTTAAACCTAAAATGCGGACTCATTACCTGTACAAAGGTATTGTGTGTGTAGTGATATGTTCATCCATCCATATACCAAAGGCACTTCCCCCAATTTTGGGGGGTAGCCGACATCAACAAGAACAAAACAAAAAAGGGGACCTCTACTCTCTATGTTCCTCCAGCCTAACCAGGGACTCAGCCGAGTTCAGCTGGTACTGCTAGGGTGCCACAGCCCAACCTCCCACATTTCCACCACAGATGAAGCTTCATACTGCTGAGTCCCCTACTGCTTCTACCTCCGCGGTCATCTAAGGCACCGGAGGAAGCAGCAGGGCCTACCGGAACTGCGTCACAATCGCTCGCCATTCATTCCTATTTCTAGCACGCTCTCTTGCCTCTCTCACATCTATCCTCCTATCACCCAGAGCTTTCTTCACACCATCCATCCACCCAAACCTTGGCCTTCCTCTTGTACTTCTCCCATCAACTCTTGCATTCATCACCTTCTTTAGCAGACAGCCATTCTCCATTCTCTCAACATGGCCAAACTACCTCAACACATTCATATCCACTCTAGCCGCTAACTCATTTCGTACACCCGTTCTCACCCTCACCACCTCGTTCCTGACCCTATCTACTCGAGATACACCAGCCATACTCCTCAGACACTTCATCTCAAACACATTCAATTTCTGTCTCTCCATCACTTTCATTCCCCACAACTCCGATCCATACATCACAGTTGGTACAATCACTTTCTCATATAGAACTCTCTTTACATTCATGCCTAACCCTCTATTTTTTACTACTCCCTTAACTGCCCCCAACACTTTGCAACCTTCATTCACTCTCTGACGTACATCTGCTTCCACTCCACCATTTGCTGCAACAACAGACCCCAAGTACTTACACTGATCCACCTCCTCAAGTAACTCTCCATTCAACATGACATTCAACCTTGCACCACCTTCCCTTCTCGTACATCTCATAACCTTACTCTTACCCACATTAACTCTCAACTTCCTTCTCTCACACACCCTTCCAAATTCTGTCATTAGTCGGTCAAGCTTCTCTTCTGTGTCTGCTACCAGTACAGTATCATCCGCAAACAACAACTGATTAACCTCCCATTCATGATCATTCTCGTCTACCATTTTTAATCCTCGTCCAAGCACTCGAGCATTCACCTCTCTCACCACTCCATCAACATACAAGTTAAACAACCACGGCGACATCACACATCCCTGTCTCAGCCCCACTCTCACCGGAAACCAATCGCTCACTTCATTTCCTATTCTAACACATGCTTTACTACCTTTGTAGAAACTTTTCACTGCTTTCAACAACCTTCTACCAACTCCATATAACCTCATCACATTCCACATTGCTTCCCTATCAACTATATCATATGCTTTCTCCAGATCCATAAACGCAACATACACCTCCTTACCTTTTGCTAAATATTTCTCGCATATCTGCCTAACTGTAAAAATCTGATTCATACAACCCCTACCTCTTCTAAAACCCCCCTGTACTTCCCAGATTGCATTCTCTGTTTTATCATTAATCCTATTAATCAGTACTCTACCATACACTTTTCCAACTACACTCAACAAACTAATACCTCTTGAATTACAACACTCATGCACATCTCCCTTACCCTTATATAGTGGTACAGTACATGCACAGACCCAATCTACTGGTACCATTGACAACACAAAACACACATTAAACAATCTCACCAACCATTCAATTACAGTCACACCATCCATACCAGATGCTTTTCCTACTCTCGTTTCATCTAGTGCTCTCCTCACTTCCTCTATTGTAATCTCTCTCTCATTCTCATCTCCCATCACTGGCACCTCAACACCTGGAACAGCAATAATCTCTGCCTCCCTATCATCCTCAACATTCAGCAAACTTTCAAAATATTCTGCCCACCTTTTCCTTGCCTCCTCTCCTTTTAACAACCTTCCATTTCCATCTTTCACTTTCTCTTCAATTCTTGTGCTGGCCTTTCTTACTCTCTTCACTTCTTTCCAAAACTACTTCTTATTCTCTTCATATGACTGACCCAGTCCCTGACCCCACCTCAGGTCAGCTGCCCTCTTTGCCTCACGTACCTTGCGCTTTACTTCCACCTTTTTCTCTCTATATTTTTCATACTTCTCTATACTATTACTCTGCAGCCATTCTTCAAAAGCCCTCTTTTTCTCTTCCACTTTTACCTTCACTCCTTCATTCCACCATTCACTGCCCTTCCTCATGCTGCCTCCAACAACCTTCTTGCCACATACATCACTTGCAATCCCAACAAAATTTTCTTTTGCTAACTTCCACTCCTCCTCTAAATTACCAGTTTCTCTTACTCTCACCTCGTCATATGCCATTTTCAACCTTTCCTGATATTTACTTTTTACCCCAGGTTTTATTAGCTCTTCAACCCTCACTAGCTCCCTTTTACATCCACCTACTCTATTCCCCCACTCTTTTGCTACAACCAATTTTCCTTCCACCAAAAAATGATCAGACATACCGTTAGCCATACCCCTAAACATGTGCACGTCTTTCAATCTTCCAAACATTCTTTTAGTTATCAACACATAATCCATTAATGCCCTTTCTACTACTCTTCCATTTGCCACTCTTACCCATGTATACTTATTTTTATCTTTCTTCTTAAAAAAGCTAGCACTTATTACCATCTCTTGTTCAACACACATATCTACCAGTCTCTCACCACTCTCATTTTCACCTGGTACGCCATACTTCCCAATGACACCTTCTACCTCTCCAGCACCCACTCTAGCATTTAAGTCACCCATAACAACTACATAATTCCTTCTACCCAGTCCTTCTACACACCTAGTTAATTCATTCCAAAACTCATTCCGCTCTTCTTCACTTTTCTCACTACCTGGCCCATACGCACTGACAAACGCCCAACATTCCCTACCCAACCTAACCCTTACCCACATTAACCTAGATGATATCTCCTTCCATTCCACTACTTTACCTGTCATCCATTCACTCAGCAATAAAGCCACACCTTCTCTCGCTCTTCCCCTTTCAATCCCAGACACTCTACCAGACATTTCACCAAACATCAGGTTCATATGTTCATATAACTTACTAAAAGCCTTTTTTAAGAAATTGCCATGCCATATGAATTTCTGCAGGTAAGAGTTTTAACAGGTCTCTTGTAGCATAATTCATGGCTTTCTATGGTAAACCTAGGAGCGCCTAACGTTACTTAATTTGCTTGGAAGTATGAAGCACATATTTCCCCTCAAGATAAGTTCTTTTGACGTTTTGCATTTTTCTCGTTCATGCTAAGAGATGCATGACATGAACCCACCTCTGCGTTCACAGTCTAGAATGGGCAAAAATGATCCAGTCCTTATACTTGTTGTTTATTTAATTTTGATTGTCAAATACACACACATTGCTAGTCAAGGACCACCTGAAAATCTGCCACCCTAAACTGGTTCACCTGAAGATCCGCTACCCTGAGCAAATCGGGTGGTGGATCTTCAGGTGAATTTTTTTTTAACTTTTTTTCAGTGTGCGTGCGCTTGCTAATGCCAAAGACAGACATGTGAACCTTCCCTCCCACTGACAGGTGTATTTCTTTTCCCTTGGGCTCATCCTTGAGGTTGAAGAAATTGGTTATACCTCTTCGTTCAACATCCAGTACTCTGTCCCCAACAACATAGTGGTCCTCCTTTAGGACACACTCGCCAATGGGGAAAGATTTTATGTCGTGAGATTTCCTCCTGTCAACTGAGATTTCCTTATGTCTACCGAACGCACAAGTTGATTATGTGCACACTATCTATGATAGGTGTACTCATTTGAAATATTTGCTTTGGCCCACAGTGATCTAGCATGCTAGTGATACTTGCTGTAGTATTCCTTTCCCGGACGGACAGAGGATATATAATGCAAGCGCGCGAAGGCTGCGGACCATGAACTTACTACCCCAGTACGATTGGCTATTCATGACTTTAAGCACACTTGATCTCCAGTGAAGGGATCTGAGTCAGAGGAGGACTTTAAAGGTTCAGAAACCTGGAGCTTTACCTGATCATAGTGTGATTCAGGGGTCTCAATCTACGGAGCATCAGATCTTTTCTGTATTGTTGCGCCCAGAGTGTTAGCAATATGACTCTTGCAGGGATTCACAACTAGAAGCTTTTTCACTAGATCCCATTCTCAAATGCACAGACAATCCAGAGTGATGCTGGTGTACAGTATTTCTTATTCTGATGACTACAGTCTGTCACTAATCGAGTTTGTCTTGAGACTGTTGTTTAGAAAGGCTGACTCTTTGGAGCATTTTTCCTCCAGATGATTACTTTCTATTCCAGTCTCTTGAAGGTGTTGCTCATATAAGAGTGACAGAAGACACTAGTTCACTGTATTGGATGGAATCGAAGTAGAGGGAAAGCAAATTCAGACAGCAGCTAAGAGATCCTCTGGCCCAAGGTTCTCTCATAGAGGTAGGGGTTCTGTAGTGAAGGGAGAAATTTTACCATGTAGATCTTATAATTCCTTGGATAAGCAAAACCTAGACAAATTTTTTATTTACGACCCTCTTCAGGTACAAACAAGATGAATACAGTATGATTCCTCTCAAGATAGGAGTAAACCCTCCTGAGGTTATGACTCTCCAGATTCAGGTGGACTGGTGCTTCAAGTGGTTGGTTCAAATGTTACCAAATCTGAGATGGTTGAGTGAGTCGGCCTGGCCTTGATCAGAAGGGTCAATGGTCTTGTCAAAGCCCTAGATCTATGATTAAAGGCAGGTCAGCTGCCATGCTCCCCAAATTTTGAGATGACGAACTCCCTTGGTGCAAACAAGCCAAAGAGACATTTGACAGGGACAAATGCAGGTTTCAGCTTATGAAGACTCCCTAATGGCAGGCTGGTCTTTCAAGACTCTGCCCCAGCCTTTTTGAGGCAGAAGCGTTGTGTAACGCAGGACTCTCATCCCTCTCCCTTGGCTCTGCATCCAGCTGTCGTTACCCTGGCTTTGTTTGTGTCGGCTGAAAGGCTGGCAGCTCGGCACATCAATATTACAGCTTTGGAGGCCTTAAACATGGAGGCCACAGCAATGTGTACCCTTGAGGTGGCATCCTGGTTTGACCACTGGTCAGGTGCAGCGAGATATTCGGCCTCTAATGCAGACCTCTTGGACACAGAAAAGAAGCAGCTGTTCAAGGACTTTGCTTAGTCTGGGGCAAAAATAGTAGAATTTTTCAAGCAGCTAACCAGTGGGCCAGTTGGATTTTAAAGAAATAAGATGTGGTGGCCTCCAAATTCACAAGGCAAGTGGATCAGATGGAGGTATTGGACCTGGAAATTTATTACATAAGGACCTCCTCTGTTACTTGGAGCAGGAAGAGATGACAGCTGGTGAGTAGAGAAAATTGAATCATGATTTGCTTATTCACCAAGCGGTGCTGTTTAAGAGGCCACATCTCCCTTGAGCATTCATTCAAGGTTATCCATTCCTCCTAGACAATCTTCTAGACCAGCTTTTAGGGAGAGGTAGGCAATGCTATCGGTCATGCTAGGGCTAGCAGTTCCTCCACTTAGCCACCATTAGTTTGGAGATGCCGGGCATAAAAATGAATGAGGTGGAAATTTCATGGGGCAGAGCGTAGGACTGTGGAATTGCTTCTTTTCGTTACTGCCTCCTGTTCACCAGCATTCCCCCCTCCTCTCATTCCAGCTCAGAGGACGTGGCAATTTTTATCACCCAGGAATAAATAAATACCTTGCTCTGCATTCATAGGTGCAGACTATACTGCTATTGGGAGCATTGGAATAAGTCCAGGACAGCTGCTTCTGCTGTCTTATTTTGATCAAGAAGGGCTCAGGGTTGGAGACCCGTAATAGACCTCTTAGCCCTGAATAGGATCATCCATCAAATTCAATTCAGGATGGAAATTCCAAGCACGGTCAGACAAGCAGTATCAAGATGCATACGGTACTTTCAAATCCCCATATATCGTTCAATTAAGTATCTACGTTCTTTCCTTCGGAGCTTCCCCTGTTGCACAGGCTGCTCAGTTGGGTCCACTTGCAGAGGTTCCACAACTCTGTGGATCCCTAACACTTCACAGGTGGAGGTTATCCAACACTTCTTCAGAGCAAGAGGCTTTTTGAATGAGACTGCATGAGACATTGCGATACCTCAGGGAATTCTCCACTAACGCGTATCAAGCGAAGTAGGCAATTTTCTTTGGTTGGTGCTGTCAAAGGAATACTTCTCATGGAGCCTCTATTCCACTAATAGCAGACGTTTTAACTTGCTTATGAAATGAAAGACCCCTCTCAGTGTCGGCGGTAAAAGGGTATATATCCTCTTTGTTGGTATTATCTGCACTTCCCATGAGTATGGAATAAACCTGTTCTGCCCGTGAAATGTGACCTCCAATTTTTGATATTACCAAGGTGTTGTGGTCTTTGAACAGAGCTCAATACAAATTTGTTGAGGTGAACCTCAAGATAGAGACCTTACCCTGAAAACTTTTCCTGCATGCCTTTGCTTCAATGAAGTAGATAGGCGAATTACACGGACTCATGTATTTTTTCTTTCATTCTGAGCACTGGTAACAGGTCTTTTTATCTTTTGTTCCTAACGAAGTCTATCCTTGAATCCAGGTTTTCATCCTTTGCAGTCTACCTTTGAATCCAGGTTTTCATCCTTTGCAGTGTCTTTACTTGAAGAAACTGATGATCCTGACGAGTTACTTTTGTGTCCTGTAAGGACTCTGACACTACCTTAAAAGAACCCAGGCTGCCAGACCCAGGTTACAGAACCTGTTTGTAAGCACAGGTAGAGTTAAGCTGCCAAAAATATGGGAGAGATTTGAGACTTTTGGAAATACAATTGTCGGACCACCTTTACTAGACACTAATTGCGGAATATACTTAAAGGTCTTAAGACATGTTTTCACTTGGACCTGTGATTACTGTTCAGGAAGTGGTGTAGTGATCCTAACTCCTTTACCGGGCCAAAAGTATCATGTGTAAGTTAGCGGTTACAACGTAATTCTAAGTAGTGTGTGTGTCTAGCCTTGTCCTCTATTTTTCTCATCCCCTGGGGTATAGTTGTGGGAATCTTATGTAGTTGGATGGACATAGATACGGGTAAGCTTCCCCTTTAGTTAGTAGATTTTCTATTGGTGTTAAATAGAAATGTTGATTCCACCATCCTTATGAGCAGGAGGGTGAATATGAAAGACGGGGTGTGGCTTTATTGCTGTTTGAATGGATGACAGGTAAAGTAGTGGAATAGTAGGAGGTATCATCTAGGTTAATGTGTGTAAGGAGTGGGTTGGCTAGGGAATGTTGGGCTTTTGTTAGTGTGTATGGGCCAGGTTGTGAGAAAAGTGATAAAGAGCAGAATGAATTAAGTAGCTGTCTAGAAGGACTGGATGGAAGGAAATATGTAGTTTTAATGGGTGACCTAAATTCCAGAGTGGTTACTGGAGAGGTAGAAGGTGTCATTGGGAAGTATGGCGTACCAGATAAAAATGATTGGCGAGAGACTGGTAGATATGTGTTGAACAAAAGCTGGTGATAAGTTGTAGTTTTTTCAAAAAGATATTAAGTATACAAGGGAAAGTGGTAGAAAGGGCACTAATGGATTGTGTTGATAACAAGAAAGATGTTTGGAAGATTGAAAGATGTGCAAATGTTTAGGGTTTGGCTAATGATATGTCTGATAATTTTTTGGTTGAAGGAAAATTAGTTGTAGCAAGAGTTGGTAGATATTGAAGGGGATGTAAAAGGGAGGAAGTGAAGGTTGAAGAGTTGAGAAAACCGGAGGTAAAAAGTGAATATCAAGTAGGGTTGGAAACAGCATATGATAGGGTGAAAGTGAGAGAAACTGGTGATCTAGAGAAGTAGAAATTAGTAATAGAAAATTTTGTTGGGATTGCAAGTGATGTGTGGGGCAAGATGATATTAGGAGACAGCATAAGGCAGGGTAGTGAATGGTGGAATGAAGGAGCAAAGATGAAAGTGGAAGAGAATAGAGGGCATTTGAAGAATGGATTCAGAGTTATAGTGTAGAGAAATATGAAAAATATGGAGAAAAATGTTGAAGTAAAATGTAAGGTAGCTGAAGCAAAGCGGGCAGCTGACTAGAGGTGGGGTCAGGGATTGAGTTGTTTGTATTTAGAGAATAAGTATTGTAGTAGTTTTGGAAAGAGGTGAAAAGAGTAAGGAAGGGTAGATCGAGAAATGAAGACAGTGAAAGATGAAAATGGAAGGCTGTTGAAAGGAGAGGAGGCAAGGAAGAGGTGGGCTGAATATTTTGAAAGTTTCCTGAATGTTGATGATAATAGGGAAGCAGATATAATTGCTGTTGGTGTTGAAGTGCCAGTGATGGGAGATGAGAATGATAAAGATTACTAGAGAGGAAGGGTAGCGAGCACTAGATAAAACGAGAGCAGAAAAAAAACCTGTTGTGGATGATGTGAGGGCTCAGATGTTAAAAGAGGCAGTGTGACTACTTGAATAGTTGGTGAGATTGTTTGACATATTGTTTTATGTTGTCAGTGGTACCAGTGAATTGGGTGTGTGGGAGATGTGCATGATTGTTGTAATTCAAGGGGTATTAGTTTGTTGTGTAGTTGGAAAAGTGTAAGGTAGTGTTAATTAATAGAGTTAAGGATAAAACAGACGATGCAATCTTAGAAGTACAGGGTGGTTTAGAAGAGATAGGGGATATATAAATCAGATTTTTACAGTCAGGCAGATATGCGAGAAATATTTAGCAAAAGGTAAGTTGGTGTATGTTGCATTTATGGATCTGGAGAAAGCTTATGATAGGGTTGATAGGGAAGGTAGGTGGAATGGGATGAGGTTATATGGAATTGCAAACAGTAGAGAGTTTACACATAGGCAGTAAAGTGTGTTTTAGGATAGGAAATGAAGTGAGAGTGGACCTAAGACACGGATGTGCGAAGTCACCATGGTTGTTCAGTTTTTGTTGATGGAGCTGTAAGAGAGGTGAATGCTTGACTGCTTGGTCGAGGATTAAAACTGTTAGATGAGAGTGATCATGAATGGGAGGGGAATCAGTTTTTGTTTAGTGGATGATACTGTATTAGTTGCAGACTCAAGAGGAGAATCTGGGTCGATTAGTGATAGAATTTGGGAGGGTGTGTTGAGAGAAGGTGTTATTGTGGGTAAGAGTAAGGTTATGAGATGCATGAGAAGGAAGGATAGTACTAGGTTGAATGTCATGTTGAATAGAGTGTTACTTGAAGTAGATCAGTATAAGTACTTGGGGTCTGTTGTTGTTGCTGCAAGTGATGGTGTGGAAGCAGGTGTACATCAGTGAGTGAATGAAAGATGTAAAATGTTGGGGCAGTGAAAGGAGTGGTAAAGAATAGAGACTTAGGGATGAATGTATAGAGATTTCTATATAATAGTGATTCTACCAACTATGATGTATGGATCGGAGTTGTGGGGAATGATGGTGAAGAGACAGATTGTTGGAAGTGTCTGAGGAGTATGGCTGATGTACAGTATCTTGATTAGATAGTGTTAAGAACGAAGTAGTGACAGTGAGAACAGGTGTAAGAAATTAGTTAACAGGAGAGTGGTTATAAATGCGAGTTAGTTTGGCCATGTATAGAGAGAATGGAAAAAGTCTCTGCTGACAAAGGTTGTGAATGCAGGAGTTGATGGGAGGACAAGAGGAATGCCAAGGTTTGGGTGGATGGATGGAGTGAAGAAAGCTCTAGGTGATAGGAGGATAGATGAGAGAGGCAGAAGAATGTGCTACTTTCTCTGGTCATCACCCTGGTGAATCCTAAGGTAACGGAGGTAGGGGACTTGGTATATGAAGCTTTGTTTGTGGTGGATAACAGGGGAGGGTAGGCTGTGGCATCCTAGCAATGCCAACCAAACTCAGCTGAATCCCTCCTCAGGTTGGGGGGGAGTGGAGAGAAGAAAAGTTCCCATTTGTTCTATTTTTTATGCCGGCTACCCCCCAAAAATTTGGGGAAGTGTCTTAGTAGATAGATATACTTTTATTGAAATACCTTACGGTAAAGGTAGTAAGAATTGTCATGCTATGTTCATTATTTTATGAAAAGTTTTTTTCAAATAAAAATCCTGATTTATTTCAACTATACAGTACAGTACTGTGATTACATTGATATTGAGTCTGAACTAGGAAATGGCATTGTCTTGAAACTATTATATTGTATGTGAGGGGAAAAATAAGAATTTTACCTTTCCATGAATCTTGCCTTCAAATCTTAAGATATTGATTTAAAAAAGCAAGCTTATACATTAGAAAAAAAAAGTAGGTAAGCAAATAAATATTGATTGTAATCCTCCTCCTCTAGGACCAACTACCATGGTATTACTCCCCCCCTCTTTGACTGAGAAACGAATTACTTTAATCCTGAAGCTCAACCTACTGTTGTAATTCCATTAGTCTATATACTGGCAAAATCAGCTATCATTAAGTCAAAGAGCTGACAAATCGGTTGCTTTTTGTCATTTTAGTTTATCTTGTATCCATTCTCTCTCTCTCTCTCTCTCTCTCTCTCTCTCTCTCTCTCTCTCTCTCTCTCTCTCTCTCTCCCCAAAAAAAAAGAAATACATAAAGGACAGTTGCATTTAATCCAGATTATTGCAGGTGTTATGGATCAGATTCCATTTAAAAAATTAATTGCTTGTAATTCTAATTATTTTCTTATTAGTATCCAAACAATATATTCCAATACAGGTATTAAAAAGAGAATTTTCAGATTCCATCTTGCATAATAAAATAGTCCTCTATTTTTAATATGGAATGATACCAATTCTAGGTACTGTAGTAGAATTGATATATAAACTGTATATTTTTTTACTATGGTGGTGTCGAAGGTTGCTACTAATACATTCATGCAATAGAGCAAACTCTTGTAATTTATTTGACAGAACACACCATTTTCATCTATTTTGCATAAATTTGAAATTGGGTATACTGTGTTTTCTTTATAGTATCGTGCAAAATATTGGAATGTATAAAAAAAAAAGTATATATGCAAAATTAAAGTAGTGTTTCCTAATGACCAGTTCTATAGCATTTTCCTATGAAATTGGTAGAATTGGAGATGGAAGGAAATTAGACATGGATTTTTCCTTTTTAATTTCCAAAAATCTCTTCCAATTTTGGAATTTGTGGTGTCAATTTTCGAGAAAATTCCTGATGTAAACAAATGTGTTGAAATTAATTTCCTACTTTTTCAGTCTGTAACTCTTCTCCATAAGATGCATTGTTTTTAAGAGGAAAAAAAGATATGAAAAATATACCCTCTTGAAAGTTTAAAAGTGGGTATTCCAGTTTTAGGATATGGAATTTGTCCCACTTTGGAGACAGTGTTACCATCTATACTATTGCCTTTTTTTTTTCTCCATAATAACCTTATCTCACCTATATCCTATGGACTATAGGGGAAGTAAAGGGAAGGTGGCCAATGGGCAGCTAGTCAGATACTAAAGGTTATTACTGTACAAGGTTGAAGGGTCTGGGTTTATAGTGTTCAGTATAGTCTTTAATCTACCTTGGTAGCAGTGCTGTTTTTTCCTTGCACATAGCCAAAAAGCCCTTAGAATAGTTTTATGGCCTGTCCTTTAATTATCATGTTTTTGTAACTACTGTGCAATGTAGTTGGTGTTTAACTGCTAGTGTTGGCAATTAATTTTCAGTAATCTGATTGGATATGGTTACTTATATCATTTGTTGAAACCAAAGTTCTGGTGTAGAAATAAATATTCTCTAAAGGTTAAATAGATTGTCTTTTAATTTTTTATATTTCCTCGGGACAGATGACTGCTGCTGATGGTGAAAATCATGAGTAAGGAGAAATTAGGAAAAACTTGAATATCCTTATAAAGATGCTCACTGTTTAAGTACTCATGAAGTGTTTAATGGAAATTCTTAGGAGGTAAGTTTTTGTGCTTGTTAAAGTGTGGCTTCTATGAAGGTTTGTTTTATTAGATTGTCAGAATTATGTGCCATCTCTTTAAGTACAGTAATGTAATCAGTTATGAAGGTTGAACAGAGTACTTAAGTTTGGCCCATTTATTTAAATATTTTATCGGACCATAAGGGTTTAAAGCTGATTGTTTCTAAATTTAATTTCTTCATGTCTTTAATTTTTGCTTTTTAATTGAATTTTAAGCTCAGGGGCAACTCATAAATCTAAGAGATGTAATGAACTTTTGGATGAAATATATAAAGAAACCATTAACTTTCCATTAAAGAAATTTGTCCATATGAGAGAAATTCCAGATTATTTTGATTTAGTATTTTCAGTACTTTATGTCAAAGATTTTTTTTTAAAGCTACTTTTCTCTTCTGAATTCAGTTTGGGTATGGAATTGAAGACCTTAACCCAAACAAGATTCAAGGTGTTTCCCACATTATTTTTTTTTTTGTCAAAGGGCAAATCAATTAATATAAAACCAATTAATACCTGGGACCCTGAGTTATATATAAAGTACCGTACATGTTTTCCAGGTGCTTCCATATAAAGTATATCTGTTTTCCAGGTGCTTCCATATAAAGTATATCTGTTTTCCAGGTGCTTCCATATAAAGTATATCTGTTTTCCAGGTGCTTCCATATAAAGTATATCTGTTTTCCAGGTGCTTCCATATAAAGTATATCTGTTTTCCAGGTGCTTCCATATAAAGTATATCTGTTTTCCAGGTGCTTCCATATAAAGTGTATCTGTTTTCCAGGTGCTTCCATATAAAGTGTATCTGTTTTCCAGGTGCTTCCATATAAAGTATATCTGTTTTCCAGGTGCTTCCATATAAAGTATATCTGTTTTCCAGGTGCTTCCATATAAAGTATATCTGTTTTCCAGGTGCTTCCATATAAAGTATATCTGTTTTCCAGGTGCTTCCATATAAAGTGTATCTGTTTTCCAGGTGCTTCCATATAAAGTATATCTGTTTTCCAGGTGCTTCCATATAAAGTACCATTTGCTTTATGTAAAGTACATCGGTTTTCCACTTGCTTCCATATAAAATGTTTTACAATTGCTTCACATCGGTTTTCCACTTGCTTTTTCATTGTTGCTTTGGTTTCATCCTTTTTCCATCCATTGTTGATTTGGTTTACCCAAGGATGAAAATTTCTTGCTACGAAACGGTTTTAAATTTTGTGTTCATCCCTTCCTTCCCTTATGACTGGTTAGAGGTTTACTTTTCATGTATTTTCTGAGGAATTTGCTTCATTGGTTTGATTTTCCCCAGCTATTTGACACTAGCATTGGGGCAGCTGCTGTGAATGAGTCTAGCAAGTGCATCTAGTGTTAATACGTATTTTCTAGAATTTTAAAAGTTCTTGTGATAGACTTTTTACCTAAGTTTCATTTGGCAAATTTGGATAAATTTTGTAAATGGTGATTCTGCCAAAATTTTGCTAGTATGCCTCTAAAGGCTACAATGTGTACTTGTGTCTTTTTTTAGGCTGTTTCACGATTCACAGTGACTTTGTGATTTATTTTTTCAATGGTAGATCCTTCTAAGCAGGACTTATTTTTCCAAGTTAGATTATGAATAGCAGACTCTTAAACAGGGCCTGGTTATTTTTTTTTTATTTTGCTGATCCATAATAGTTATGATTTAGTTTTTCAAAGGCAGACCCTGAATTTGGTTTTTAGTATTTTTTTTTTTCTATTGAAAGTATACAAAAAGTTTTGTTACCAATTGCTTCCGTCAAGTATGTTACAAAGGTAAAGGTAATTTGTACAAGACAGTCATGCTGCATTATTCTTTGGTTTGGAAGGTTCTGTCAGCTAGTTTTAGCATCTTGCACCAAAGATATGAGAGATGAGAATATAGTAAGACTTAATTACGGTACAGTATGCAAGTGGCTTAAATTTGCTGGACTATTTTAGTGATTAGATAATGCTTTATTGAGCTGTTTTGGTGAGCAACCTTTTAAGTTCAATTATACACCTGTTTTTAACAAGTGAGGACTCTTGTTTTTGGCCTAAGTTTCATTGCATTGCTCAAATAAGTGAGATCTAATCTTTGCAAGGTTGAGAGAACTTATAGCCATTTCATTATGAAATTTTGCTCAATCCAGGTTGTTGGAGTTGAAGATTCTGATATTTTGTTTTAGCTTCAATTCTGTAACTTTTGTGGTAAATGCCAGTCTTGATGGTAATTTTGAATTGTCATACATATTGGTGTAGGCCTTCAAGTTTCTTGTTTATTTAGTGAGCTATTTGACTTAAAACTTTTGGGTAACAATCCAGAGATGCTCTTTGCAAAATAATGTCACTTTTTCATTCATTGACATTATAGTTTCCTTGTCAATCCCCCTAGTTTATGTACGGTAGAAAAACTGAAGTACTAAGAGCATCAAAGTAAGAGTATGTTAAATTGTTTGCCATGCACATGAAATATTCACCTAAATATATAGGGAAAATGGAAGGAAAATACATGAAAATATTCACTTAAATATATAGGGAAATGGAAGGAAAATACTAGGATAATAAAGATCTATTGAAGTAAATTTAAAATTATTTTTTACCCATGATTTTTTTTTTTTTTTTTTTGCAGATTATGGTTTTTACCAACTTTTTTTCTTTGCCAGTTATGGATAGCAAAGAGAATAGAGAAAAAATATAAGGGGAAAATTGGCTGACAAAACTTTATTTGGCAGTAATGAAAGGAGTTGAAGCAGACAACTGTTGTGAGCAAATAACCTAAAGCCACATGAAGCAGGCACTCATTACCGTTAATAGCGAAGAATTTCATCTTCCTCAGTAAGTTATGCTAGTGGGTTGAATTTGCTGGACCTTTTTTAGTGATTAGATGATGCTTTGGCGAGCAACCTTTTATTTAAGTTCAAATATACACCTGTTTTCAAGAAGTGGTAAGAGGACTGTTATTGGGCTAGGCTAAGTTTCATGGCATTAATTAAATGAGAGAGATCCACTTTTTGATAGGGCAAGAGAACATAATAGATTGGAACTCTATATATTATAGCCATTTTCATTATGCAATTTTGCTCACTCCAGTTTTTTTTATGAAGATTTGGATGTGTTGTTGTTGCTAAAATTCTTTTAAAGTTAGGGTGGTAAAATGCCAGCTTTAATGGTAATCTGGAATTGTCATAATTGGTTTGGAATGGGCTTTAAGCTTTATTTAGATTTGACTTGCATCTTTTGAGTAACCAGGCCAGTAACAAGGCCAGATGCTCGTTTGTTTGTCATGTACTAAGCTCATCAAAGAAAAAGCATGTCAAATTGTGTGCCATGCACATGAAAATACGAGGACTTAGATGATTAGAAGTAAATTAAAAGCATTTTACTAAAGGTTTTTTTTTTTTCTTTTCATATTGTGGAAAGGAGAGAACAATTATCTCAATTTGGCAGCAAGGAAAAGTAGTTGTAGGAGATAACTGAGCACTAAACTCAGTACAGCAGACAATTACCATCTTTTGCAGTATTAAACAGGCTGTTTAAATAATTTGCTAAAGGAAAAGTTCCAAGAAAATTCCAACATTTGAAAGTTGTTTATTAGGAAAATAAAATATATAGTAAAAGGAAAGTTTATTTTTCTTACATACATTTGTTCACATTTTATGAGTATAGGCTAAACTTGTTTCACTTATTATTTGTAACTTACTTAATTGGAATAATGGCTGTAAAGAGGAAAATGTAGAAATATTATGGTTTTTCTCTCTAATCATTTTTGTTCTCTTCTCCTCCTCTACAGCAATATATATAATGTTTACTGCTACAATTTATGTTGTATGCCACCTTTTCTCTACATTTTAAACTTGTAATGATCTCTTAAAATCTCTCTGCAGCAATCTTATAGTTATGTGTTCTCTTCTTTACAGCAATCTTAGTTGGGTTCTCTTCGTGACTACAGCAATCTCAGTTGGGTTCTCTTCTTGACTACAGCAATCTCAGTTGGGTTCTCTTCTCTCAGCACCAATCTCAGTTGGGCTCTCTTCTCTCCGCACCAATCTCAGTTGGGTTCTCTTCTCTCCGCACCAATCTCAGTTGGGTTCTCTTCTCTCCGCACCAATCTCAGTTGGGTTCTCTTCTCTCTGCACCAATCTCAGATGGGTTCTCTTCTCTCTGCACCAATCTCAGATGGGTTCTCTTCTCTCTGCACCAATCTCAGATGGGTTCTCTTCTCTCTGCACCAATCTCAGATGGGTTCTCTTCTCCGCACCAATCTCAAATGGGTTCTCTTCTCTCCCCACCAATCTCGGATGGGTTCTCTTCTCTCCCCACCAATCTCAGTTGGGTTCTCTTCTCTCCGCACCAATCTCTGTTGGGTTCTCTTCTCTCCGCACCAATCTCTGTTGGGTTCTCTTCTCTCCGCAGCATTCTCTGTTATGTTCTCTTTCTCTACAGCAATCCTAGTTGTGTTCTTTCTCCCTCTCCCCAAACATTTTGTGGTCTTCCATTTTCTCTGTTCAGCAGACTTTATAAATTCCTGTTTATTTTTTATTTTTCTCTCCTAGTAAGTACATCTGAGGTAAAAAGGAAATAATTTTAGTAATGGAGTAAATAAATTTAAAAAAAGTTTTATAAGCAGATTATAGCTGCATTAAAAATTTAACCGAGCAGTTTTATATAGCTTGCATTTATTGTCAAAGTATGTTTAAGATTATGGTAAATTTCCTCTTGTTTAATTTATGAATAAATCGGCAGTACTGTAATTGAATTTTAAGGCCACTTACACAGGTTTGGTAGAATGTTTAAATTATATCGCATCATTTAAGACAATATTCTGAATCCTTTTGTCTATAATTAACTATTTAAAAAAAAATTAAGAAATTTAACATTTCCCCATCTACCTTGTGCACCTTGAAGGCTATGCTACTCCATTAGAGGTTACGTACGCAATGTAATTTCCTAGTAAGTTTAACAGCAAACCAATCTAAAAACACCCGACATATTCATCAAAAACGGTAGAAACTATTATTGATGAGTATAGGTAACTTTACCAACTTATTCCGAGGCATAGGTAGAAACATGGGGGAAACCAAAGTTAGCAAGTCAGAAAGCAAAGCCTGATATGCTGGAGGGAATGGGCCACCTTTGAGAAAATCTTTCACTTCAGTTTTATGCATTTAAAGATACTGTATTAAGGTTTTATATAATTTTAAATTATACTGTACTCAACTTGTTTTCCAACCCTACTTTGGATCCCCAGGAGTTATATTTTCATGCTAATTTCTAATTTGAATTTGACTGCTAGTTTTATCCAATCTATTTTTTTTAAATTGGTCCCAATAAAATGTAGCAAGAGAAAATGGACAAGGTACTGTACAGACTAATGCCAAGTAAGATTAATTTTGGTAACCTTAAGCTAATAGTGTTCAACAGACTTGAGAGATTAGGACCTCTCATCTTAAATAATTAAAATTGGATTGAAAATTTAAATAAGTGGGAATAATATATCAATTAAGTAATTCTTTGGGGTTAAGACTACTTGAATGTTCGAACTAGTATGGAACAAAAACCAAGCATAAAACGAGCTGTTACACTGTCTAGTAGACCTCTCAAGCTTTCTGTTAAGTCGATCTTAATTAAAATTAAATTACGCAACTAACTTTGGCTCTGAAGCAAGATTGTTCCTATTCCCAGTATAGTCTCATACTGCCATGGCAAGCAGCAAGATTAAGAAAACTACCGAAACATTACAATTTGAAAGAAATGGAAGGGGAACCCAAATTACATTAATCTTCAACAAAGATTGGTATAATTCAGTACAATTCAAAGAGTACCATACCACTCTTAACATTGATTACAACACCACCCATGTATAAAGTTTTGGGATGAAGGCACAAAATTGACAGCTAGATGGCTGTGAAACATTGACAGTACTGTATCCTATTGGTTCTTGCCAACTGTGAAGTGTTTGCCAGTTTTAGGTTCTTACACAAGCTTATTTTTGCTCCACATTTCTCAAATCTAGGATAATAGTTGCTCCAGTGTGTAGGCTACTGGTAACCTAGCCTGACTGGTCAATAACCTAAGTAACTTTAATAAAATTTATTCAATTTCCAAAAATTTACATTACTTAAAGGGGATCTTTGCTGTTCATCACCAGATTTTGAGTTTTTTATTATGTTCAAGGCTTTGTTAGGTTTTATGAGCATTGAAAGAGAAAGTTTTAACCATTCTTACTTTCAAGACATTCAATGTGTGATATCAGGCATTAGTTAGGATTCATAATCTTTTGCTGCAAAAACATTTGTCTTTTGTAAATGCCATATTTTGCAAACTAATTGTCCCTCATTTACAGTTTCTGAATACATATATTGCAAGTTTTCTCCAAATGTCTATCTATACATGTCACAGTATATTTACTTTAGATTGATCTGAACCCTGAGGAACTTTTGCAAACAACCATTTGAGATATTCTTTTATTTACTAAATATACAGTCATTTTACCCTTTTACAAGACAATACATAAAACTTAAAATCAGACAAGATAATTAAGTTTCAACCCAATATACTCATACCAAGCAGTTCCCACTAATGATTTTCATGAGCAAAACTGTTAAACCTATGGACAAGATAGTATGCTAGCACTTTGATACAAAAACATTCATTAATATTTCACTTTCAGAATGAATTACCTAAGAAGAATGCTTACATTACAAATGCAATTTATGAAGCTTCAATTAATTTAGGATAAGAATTTTTCTTAAAGCTGACATGTCCCTCTGGAATCATACTAATTAAAGTTTGTTAGCTTGAATATTTCCAGCCTGAGCTAATCTTATATTGCACTAACTGAAAAACTGCAGAAAATACTTAACCAGAGGCAATATTTATAAAAATCAAGTAGACACAAATTTCATCTGAACACTTTAACAATTGAAATTGCAAATTAAATAGCATTAAGTTGAAAATTAAGCCTAGCATTTCTGGCATAAAAGTTAAATTACCTAACAACTTATCACATACTAGCAAAAGTTAAACTTTCCAGTATAAAGTTCATGGGAGTGAAAGCTAGTAAGAAACAGTAAAATTGTCTATCAAAATCAGAACACTGATGGCCTTGTGTTTAATGCAATGAGTTACAACTTTTGATAGGGAAATTTGCAGAGTAATCATGTCAATGTAGCAACTGATCACAATCTTTACAAGTGCTTTGACAATTATAAAAAAATTAACAAGAAAAAAACAATTGCATACAAAAGTTCACCTATACTCTTAACACTTAAAATTTACATTTTGTTTAAAAAACCACCCTTTATTCGGTTCTAAACTTATGTGCCTACATTGAAAAATTTCCAAATATAAACTGATTAATTTCAACCATGTTAACTAGCAGATGAATAACTATCAATATGTACTAGTATGATCAAATATAAAATATTTAAATATTTACTGAAATTTTCAGTGCCATCCAGAAGTTTCGCTATTCAAGCCAAATTCCTCACTTCTACACTCGTTGAAGTTGGTTATGCCCATACTAAACTTAAATTCTACTTACAGGACAAACTTGAAAATTTAAAACTTAACTATGCCAACTAGATTAACAACCAGACCACAGTCTACCAGAATACACATTCTAGTTCACCTGCCTACCTGATCCAAGTCAATTCCTTACTATCAGGAACTAAAACTTATAAAAAAAGAATTAATGATCACTATTACAAGCTTGCTCCTTAAACCTGCCTGTAGTCTGACTTACCCATCCTAAATTTCTAGTAGCCTAGTAACGTTCTAGCTGCAAATGGGTATAACATTTTTGTTAATGAACTAGTCAGATGAGCAAAAATTCTGTGACATGTCAAAGCAAAGTCCTAAAAATATAAAAGGAAAACTGTCATAAAAAAAGTAATGTAAATTTACCTTTTAAAGACATTTGGCAAAAACATTCAGTATATAAATTCAGAAATACCTTTGAAATCAAAATCAAAGTAAACATTTTATAATCACGCGATTATTACAAGTAATGTTCAAGATAGCTTTTTGTCTGAGATGGAGTCAATTTACACCCATGTTCACTTCAAGAAATTACTTTTTCCTTTGGAATAAAGAAAATTGACTAAAAATTTCATGTTATCAGTCCAATCAGTGCAAGATTTAATGGATTTTTTTTTATATAGATAGCCTATTATCTTCTTACCAAATGACTTATAAAAATTTTGAGGACCTAATACAAAAATTAAATATGGCAAGTCATCGGTTACATGGTTAGCCATTTTAAACTTTATAATTGCCAAATAAATTAAAACTTACAAATAGCATAACCACAAAACTTATTTGAAAGCATTCTTGACCAAAATTTTCATTGCAACAAAGAAACTAACCCTCCTGCAGTGACATTGCATGGAAAGTAAAATACTTCAGGTATAAATGGCTTTTCCAGTAAAAATATATTTCTGGGTCGACCTGTGACGGCCGGTGAAAAGTCCTCCTTTGTACTTTTTCTGATATAAATCTTCCAAATATACCAGAGAAAATTAAAAGCATGGAATGCAGAGGTTACAACCCTCGCGCGAGCACCTTGTTGGTGTCTTATATCTAACAAGGGCATTTGTAAAACACTTCACAGGCTGTCTTCCATTTAGATAATCCCTTCATCAAAGGGGGAGGGCCGTGACAGGCCCTAGAGAATACAGTTGAGTTACCCTACCGACACCTACCACTCGCGCTCACCAGGACATCCTTCTGATTTGGGACTTGCAAACAAGTTCAGTTTTTTGGGCACAGTGTTTTTTCGAAGTTTCTCGTTATTTCAACACGACTGACGTTGCTACTTCACCCTTACCAATGTTAAGTACCATAGTTTGTTTTGGCAGCTTTTGACAGTACCGGGCATTTGTTCTGTTTCCAATATGGTGGTTTTTAGTTTTGGAAGCGGTTGTCCTGCCAAGGTATCGGCAGCCATTTTGGGTTATGTTCGCTTCGGTAACTAAATATTCTAGTTATTTTTGCCCATCTGGTACTCTGTCATCTAGGTTATATCACTTACTTTTTATGGCCTTTTTTGTGTTATCATTAATTTTTATTAGTTTTTACTATGGTATTTATTTGCTTGCAAGTCCAATTTGGACCTACGAAGAATAGCGATTTAAAGAATAGCGAATTAAAGTTTAGCGATTTAGTCTGTTAGTTTGTACTCGCCTCAGAGGCTTCGATTTAGACTATATCCTTGTTTATTTGTTACGTTGTCGTTATTCTTCGTTCTTGGTTATTACAATTACTAAGAAAAGCAATCAATTTTATTAATTTTCTTGTTTTATTGTGTGATGTTAGTTTTTTATTATGTAACCTTGAGAGCGAAGACTGAGACTGCTCGTTCCCTGTTCTACAGATATGAGTTATTCCTTCTCTCGTTTTCCTTTGTTAGCTCGAGTAAGAGGTGAATTTCCCGTTCTCCGTTTTTATACGATCACGAGTTATTCAGGCCTCCTCTTAGTATCAGAGTTGATGATAGTACGTTTAATATTATAAAGGTTTTTATTGACGTGGTTACTGTTAATATAGCTAACACTATTAATAGGTACGTTAGTGTATGAGTCATTAATTGGGGTCGTTTTATACCGACACCCTTAGCTCCGCCTTAAGAGTTATGCTTAGCTCCGCCTTGAGTTATGCTTAGCTCCGCCTTGAGTTATGCTTAGCTCCGCCTTGAGTTATGCTTAGCTCCGCCTTGAGTTATGCTTAGCTCCGCCTTGAGTTATGCTTAGCTCCGCCTTGAGTTATGCTTAGCTCCGCCTTGAGTTATGCTTAGCTCCGCCTTGAGTTATGCTTAGCTCCGCCTTGAGTTATGCTTAGCTCCGCCTTGAGTTATGCTTAGCTCCGCCTTGAGTTATGCTTAGCTCCGCCTTGAGTTATGCTCCGCTATAATGGATACTCATTGGGTGAGAACTAGTTATCGTACAGGAGCAGATTTTTGGAGTGCAACGGTGAAATCCGGCACTCGGACTCCGGCTGAAGCCTTTTACACACGAACCTTTGTCAAGTTTGATCATAATTACACCGTTACGGCCCCCCTTTTTCATCGTATCTCCGGCTTCACGGGAGATAACACAAACATTCATTGAGGTTAATGTTATCGTACCGGGGACGGTCACGATATCACTGTGACGGGCCTTTGCTACCGGATCTCCGGTACAGAGATCAAGCAGACGTCCAGAACCGGAGTTAACAATGTGATACCGATTAAGACTTCAGTTTCATTATTACGGTCCCTTTTTCATCGAATCTCCGGCTTCACTGGAGATAACACAAACTTTCAGTATTAGAGAATGTTATCGTACCGCTGAGGATCACGTTTTCACGATGACGGACCTTTGTCACTGGTTCTCCGGTACAAACAGAGATCAATCAGACGATCAGAATCAGGGTATGAACCCTTTTCCATGAATAATCACAATATCGTTATTACGATCCTTTTCATCGAATCTCCGGCTTTACCGGATATCGTACAGGCGATCAGCATTGAGGTTAATATTAGTTTTCCTCTGGTGTTCACGTTGTCACTATGACGGACCTTTATCCCGGAGATTGTTACCGGAGCTCCGGTACAGACAGATCACTCAGACCACGGGTGGCCAATCTTTTGTTTTGCTGTAAAGGAAAGGATTTAACATGAATACAAAGTAAACTGTACTTACTTTAATGACACTTTGAATTTGCGTTGGTAATATTCATTAGCTATTCTTGAAAGTCCTAATAAAAATATATGAACATAACTATGCCTATATTTATGCATATATTTAATTCTAACTATGCCTAAATATGGATAAATATCCATACAACATAGTGTTCAAATAGAAATAAATTGATTATGCCTATATTTATGCATATTCAATTCTAACTATGCCTAAATATGAATAAATATCCATACAACATAGTGTTCAAATAGAAATAAATTGATTATGCCTATATTTATGCATATTCAATTCTAACTATGCCTAAATATGAATAAATATCCATACAACATCGTGTTCAAATAGAAATAAATTGATTATGCCTATATTTATGCATATTCAATTCTAACTATGCGTAAATATGAATAAATATCCATACAACATGGTGTTCAAATAGAAATAAGTTTCCACTCAGTACTGGGAACCGAACGTTGGCCCCTTTTAATGAAGGGCCGGGTCGAGACCAACCATGCCATGAGAGGCTATCTACTGTTCCTTGAAACTCTGGTCAGTGAACAGATGAATCAATAGAATACTAATATCCAGTAAATAAAGTTAGACCCGGTTCTGAACGTCTGAGTCAGGGGTGGCCAACCTGTGGCGAATGCGCCAACAGTGTCACATTTCATGAATACAAGTGTCGAACTATACCCCAAAAGATAGTACATTAAATGACTTTCTTTAAAATTGATTTTTATGAGTTATACAGCTGATCCCAGCCTGTGAATAGGATCACTAACCAAAGTTCAAGGAACATCCAGACTTATGTCCCCTTTCTGTTACAGAAGGTTCGCCTACACTGTTCCCGTCAGGATGATGATGAATCTCTCTGCCCTGCAAGAGAGGCTCTCCGCCCTTGGGTATCAAGGTTGGGAAGAAATGCTCCATCTAGAGGTCCCTATCTCCTCAGTGTCCTCTCTAAGGTTGGACGACGACCCCATGGACGGGAAGGTAGGTGGGGATGAGTTTTGAGCCTTCAGCTTTGCAATTACCTACGTCACCGACCTAGGACCTTAAAGGATCGCCTAAGCAGGAAAGCCTTTGTGTTCAAGACATGCCCTTTGGGCTCAACATTGATCCCAGGATATTCACGAAACTGGGAGTGTGTGTGTTAGAACTCAGGAACCAAGAGATACAGATCATTGCTTATCTGGCCGGTTGGCTCATTTGGGCCCGGCCGGCCATAGAAGGCAACAGAGCTACGAAGGAATTACTTCGATTTCTCGACAACCTGTGATTTCGGGTCAATCTCCAAAAAATCTCGCCTGCAACCATCAGGCCACTTAGAATGGTTAGCCATTCAGTGGGACCTTTCGAAGCACACGTTGTGTCTCCCTTCCAAAAGGTAAGAGGAATAGTTTCCAAGATCAAAAATTTTCTCAAACACAAACAGGTGTCCGAAGAGCCTTAGAAAGTATCCTCGGACTTTTCCAATTCACTTCAGTAACAGATCTCCTAATAAAAGCCAAACTCAAAGACATCAATCGAGTTTGGAGAAAGAGCTACAGTACCTATAAGAGACAGATCTCGAAGATCCCCTCTGTCTTGAAAATGAGACTACGCCATGGTCCGAACCGAAGGACCTCTCCAAATCGGTTCCTCTACAATTCCCACCTCCACAAGTGACATTCCATACAGCCGCGTCTCTAAGTGGATGGGGGGATTACTCCGAACATCAGATGTTTCAGGTTCTTGGTCACTCGCCATGAAACAGTCCCATATCATTGTTCTCAAAGCCATGGCAGTGTTCTTGACCCTGAAGAGAGAGACTCCTCCGAGGTCGACCCACATCAGAGTAGTGTCAGACAGCACAGACGCAGTACACTACGTCAACAGGGGAGGATCAAAGTCACCCAACCTGAATCAGATCCTGGTCACTATCTTCGCCTGGGCAACAGAAAAGAACTGGTTCCTGTCAGCACCTCACCTAGCGGGAGGCCAGAATGTGAGAGCGGACTCACTATCCAGGACGGATCCACTGGAGTCAGAATGGTCTCTAGACATAATTTCATTCCGGTGGATACTCAGGCTCGTTCCAGGCCTCCAGGTACATCTATTCGCAACTCAGATGAATCACAAACTTCCTTGTTATGTGACCCCAACCCTGGACCCTCGGGCTTATGCCATGGATGCATTACCCCGGGATTGGAACCATTAGAAGAAGATTTCCCTATCTCCCCCAGGGAATCTTCTAAAAACTTTTACACAAACTACGCTCCTTCCGGGGCGCAGTGGCTTTAGTACCACCTCACTGGCCAAGAACAGTTGGTTTCCTCTACTCCTCGAGTTGAAACTCAGTCCCATCCGGATCCCGTTCCTCAAACTGACCCGAGTATCCAAACTCACTGTGTCAGATTAATCAAGGATATCCAAAACTCTAACTTTGTGGACTACAGGAAGTTGGTAGCTCGTAGAGACGCGAACATTTAACCGGAAAACTATCTCTTCATCGAATGGGACAAAAGGGACTCGACAATTCGCCAATATGATTCGGCCATTAACAACTAGCAGGTCCCCTAAGAGTGCGGACCATACTCTTATGTCACCGCATTTAGCCATCTTTTTCTTGAGGTTCCTATTTGACAAAGGCCTAACAGTTAGCACTTTAACCACCATCAAGTCAGCTTTGAAGAAGATCTTCCTTGTTGGGTTCAACATTAACCTAGCTGATTCCTATTTCTCATCAATCCCAAAAACATGTGCTAGGCTTCGACCTTCGGTTCGGCCACAAAAGGACTCTTGGTCTCTGAACGGTGTTCTCAAACTTGCGATGGACACGGACAATGAAACCTGCTCTTATATCAATCTTCTTAGGAAGACTTTATTTCTAACGGCTATGGCCTCAGGTGATGGAACATCAGAACTAGCAGCTCTCACGAAACCCGGAAAACAGAGATTTCCTCCCATCACCCGAAGTACTCCTTTTCCAGACAAAGCTTTCCTAGCTAAAAAATGAGGATCCGCAAAATAGGTGCTCCCCTCGGAAGATTATTCTTCATCCCCTGGATTTTTCTCCGTGTACAGTCACACTCTCAAGGCCCTTTTTAGCTAGAACTGCCACCCGCTCGTCTGGCCCCTTGGTTATCAGGGAACAAGGAGGTACTATTTCCATTCACGGTATCAGGCAACAAATCCTCTACTTCATTAAACATACTAATCCGGAATCATTTCCCCAGGCTCATGATATACGGACAGTAGATGCTTCCAACAATGACTTCCAGAACAGGGACTTTGATGATTTTAAAAAATATACGGGTTGGAAATCCCCTATGGTTGTCAAACACCAATATCTAAAGATCTTACAGGCCCTTAAATACCCGACGATGGCAAAGGGGAGCCTTATCCCTCCCCATTAATCTCCTCCTCTTCCTTTCTTCCATCTCTTCTCTTCTCCCTCCTACCCGCCACTCACACCACGTCGCCACTCTCCTTGGTAGTTCGTTAGCCCTATGATATTTGCCATGTTTAATTCCTATGGTTTAACTGTTATTGTAGTTACCGTTCCTTTCATGTTTAGATATACTTAGACATGTAAGGTTTGATGCCTTTTGCAATTCGACACTCAGTTGGTTCCTTGTCGTCATTATTATTTAACCTTGCGTTCCCTATGTCATTTGGCTGGTTGGTAATTGGACGATTACTTTATTATATCATAGTATTGTTGTACATGGTGATTGTATTCTCCTCATTATGTTGTTAATTTATTGGGCTTGGAAGGCATTCTCTGGTACATTTTCGCCGGCCGTCACAGGTCGACCCAGAAAAGGGATTTTGACGAAGGAAAAATCTATTTCTGGGGAGAGACCTGTGAAGCCCGGCGAAACCCTTCCCGGTTATTTTTGTACGGACCCACCCTTTCCTTGCCAAGCCATATGTTCTTGCAGAAGGATGACCTGGTGAGCGCGAGTGGTGGGTGTCGGTAGGGTAACCCAACTGTATTCTCTAGGGCCTGTCACGGCCCTCCCCCTTTGATGAAGGGATTATCTAAATGGAAGACAGCCTGTGAATAGTGTTTTACAAATGCCCTTGTTAGATATACGACACCAACAAGGTGCTCGCGCGAGGGTTGTAACCTCTGCATTCCATGCTTTTAATTTTCTCTGGTATATTTGGAAGATTTATATCAGAAAAAGTACAAAGAAGGACTTTATCGCCGGGCGTCACAGGACTCTCCCCAGAAATAGATTTTTCCTTCGTCAAAATCCCTTTTTTGCTTGTTTTTATGAACACAGCATTTCATTCCAGTTTCTTACACCAACGTGCTCCCCTTCTCAGCCACTTTTTTTTCTTAGTTTTTTAATTATAATATTCCCTTTCACCTAATGTTCTTATACTTTTACTTATAATCAGGAAGCAAAAGGCAAGAGAAGCAAAGGGGGAAGTCAGGTTCTAGCTGGGTCCCCTTGCCCAGTATAAATCAAGGGGTGGTGCCCAGTGCTCCTTTCTCTTGACCTGTTACCTAGATTTTTGGGTATTCCACAGTTGTATATTGGTTGTGTAGTGAACGTCGGGTTGTGGTCGGCATTCGGATACTAGGCAGTTCGGCTGCTACCTCTGGCCACAGTCCGCAAACAACTACAATGGGTATTCCATTTTTCTTTATGTGTAGTGAACGTTTGAGTGTGGTTAGAATTCAGACATTAAGCAGTCTGGGTGCTACATCTGGCCACAGTTCGCGAACCACTACAACACTAGAACACACTTTATATTGTCATAAGCTTTCTTGTATCTACAAAAGCACAGAAGTGTCTGGTTCTCCTCTAACCCCTATTCCTGCAGCTTTACTATAAAGATGGCATCCTATGAACTTTCCCTTCAATCTATACTGCAGTTTCCCTATCTTTACAAGCTCATTTATTACCCTCTGAAAGCCTTCAAACCATGCTTAGTCAAATTTCTCTTTATTTACCACACCCCATGACATGAGATTTCTGTTTAAATTTAACTCTCTCAGACAAGACATTATTGAAACTTCCTATACTGCAGCATCCATAGCATTTACTCATCCCATGTAACAAACTCAGCACCCATTCTTCCCACTTATGTAGTTGGTATCTTGACCCTTCTAATTTAAACAGGGGACCTGGCACCTTACAATTTAGTTTTCCAATGCCTGCTTTACTCTCTCTATTCCTTATCTCCACCACTGGCCCCTCCACCCTCTGCACTTCTCCCAGCTCTAAATTTCCCTTATTAAATACTTGGTCAATTCTCCTTATTCATTGAATAAGCTTGTGAGATTTCAGTTACATTCACAATGACAAATTTTTAGCCTTTAACCCCTTCCATCACTAACAAATTTAAAATTAATAGGCCTATTCTCATTAAGAATCAACCAGGGTGATTGTTGTGTGAATGTTCATCGGAAGAAACCAATTTCAAACTGATTAATGGCACCCCATTAGTAAATAGAAGCAATCTTCACCTGAGATCGCATGGAGTGGCTAGCACCTGGCAAGTCTAGACTAGCTGTTAAAGCCATCATGTGGTTGGGCAAGTCTGGTTTTGGCACTGAAAATTTAACTATGCATGGCTATTTTCTAAAGGATTGACAGCAATAACATTCTCATAAAAATCTCCCACAGATATAGATAAAATTTTCTCCCATGAATCCTCCCATAAACATGGTAAAGTCCCACAGATGAAGACAACTTAACCATGACACCTCCCCTGTGAGGATCTCCCACAAATGTGGGAAATACTCATGAAACAGGAACACTGAGACCACACTTACGTGCTTCAATCTTACTCCAGGAAGTTGAAGTTAGCATTCAGATGCTTTTAAGGTAACAATTTAAGTGTCCCAGGTCTACACTAACTACAGTGCTTTTACCTCTTGAAAAATTGTACTTAATTTTATGCCACTATTTTCCACTAACCTCTGGAAGCATCAGATTTGGCAATACCTTCAAAGTTGCCAAGTTTTCCACCCTATATTTGACACTAACTTTATGACTATAAGATTGACAATATTAGATTCAAAAAACTTCTGAAAGCATTTTGACTAAATTCCTTATGCAATAACTTTCACCAATATCAAAATTAACCTATTGGTCTACAAAAACTTAAGTTAACAGCAGGTTACCTTTATCATCACTCCTTTAATTTAGGTATAATTTTCGATATTTTTTTTTATTGGATTTTAGAATAATGGCATAAAAGATATAGTGAAATTTAACCTGCCTACATAACTACTGCATATTTGAAATAAGACACCACTATACTACACATCTTAAAACCCACAATGAGTCCTTAGTACCATTCAAGTCTTAAAATGAAACAACCGTATTTTTCTACCTGGACTTGCACCTTTACCTTGGATGTCAACCTGAAGATACTTTGAAAATTCAGCTGAAAACTGCAACGAAGGCTACAGTCTATACTTTTTAATAATCATCAGCTTGTCATCTGCAGATGTGATCATGTGTTTCAAACCAGTTCACCACAAACCTCTTTGCATCCATACCATAATGGAAGAATCTGAAAATCATGAACTAATTAGTTTATACTGAATTTTTAATTACTTCAGTAGATTAAAAAAAATTGCCTATGAAAATATAGATGAAACTTGTAGAATGTACATTATTACTTAGACAATAAAGTGTCTACAACTGGTTAAATAACCTTTTTGTTACATCCAATTAAATTATTTGTCAAATAGAAAGCTCATTCTATACCATGTTATGCTTTAGACAATGTTACCCAATAGATGAACCTACCACTTCACAATACTTAAGTAGCAGTCAGTCTCACTCCTTTGAAACCAGGGACACTGGGCTACCTAAGCCATTACAAAGTTATCACAATTTAATTTTAATCTATAAATTCATTAAAATAAACTTCCCAATAACAATTGAACCTATTCTGTTCTACCTTTTGAGTTAAGTACTAGTTCTTTTATACATCTTAAAGATGTTTGAAAATTACTCTTACACAAGATACAATTGTAAGGTATGTAGTAGTTATGGCATTTTGACAATTCTCTATCACCTACTTTCATGTTTCCTTAACAAAACATAGGTAAAAAATCAAAATGGAACCGACTAGTCACTTGGAATTTGGGTAGGAACCTATGAATACCACTTAATTCCCTGTTACCAATTACACAAGTTTCCTTACCCCTGGCACTGCAATACTGTACCAAGTTTCGATACATATTAGCAGAGGGTTCCGAAATCATTTATAACCCCAAATTTATGGTAAAACTGCAATATGACACTTAACTAAAGATACTTAAGTTTTTATTCTAAAAGGTATCGTTTGATTCACCTGATAAAATCAAGATTCTAAACTCCGGATTATCCCAAACTTCACTTGTTGATTGAGTTTACCAAATGCAATGTAATTTCCTCATGTCTCCCAACTTATGCACTCGGGTAATGTCACCCCACTTTCTGAAACCAACAAAATATAACTACCACACTATATACTAAGGTATACATTGCCAATGGTAACAACTAAATGTAACTCGTGTTCTCCATCAATTATGGAGGGTGTTAACCTTTTGTTCACAAATTAATCTACCACCATCTGAATTTACTTTTTCTAGTTTCCTTAACTCCAAATTAAACCAAATTCCAATCCATGTCTGTCATCTAAAAAAATTAACATGCAAAATATATAAATATCAAATCTTTATACCCTAATACTAAGTTTTACCAAAGACCTGCCAAAACTATCGAAAAATTATCATACAATGCTAAGGGCAGTCTGGTTGAGATTATTACAATATAACCAAAGTTACTTTCCTCCACTTACCTACAATTTGGCTCCATGAGGATATTTTAGTCTTAACCATTCAAAATTAATACTGATCAGCCAGAGCATGCACCACTTGCAGCAATTCTGAAATAAAAATGAAATAAAAAAAGAAAAAAAAAAGTTACAAGTGTTCCTATCCATTCAAATCTTGCTTTGTGACAAATACTGTAATGCAGTCAATGATTGATCATGAACAATTATTGATTTCTTTTCCAATTTGCAGAACCCTATACTAAACTACTTTATGCTACCTTGTTACAGTATTTTGTCCTAGTAGAGAAAAGTATCTGTTAGGAGACCTGAGACCAGACCTCCAAGGCTGATCAATCATATACCCCAGGAGTATAAGTTACTATCTAGAGGCAACATTTCTCCCCTATAACAAATGCTGGTTATATACTATATAATTATATAAATACATACTTTTTGTTCATGCTCTGCTCTCCCTTTCCTTAGGATAGAGGGACGGAGTAGTCATACACTAGTGATACTGTACGCATGGATGCATATCTAAATATTTAGCAGTCATTTTTGACTGGTTGCATACACTAGTCAATAGATTTTACTAACTCCAAAAACCAGTTTCCATTGGACTTTCGAGTAAAAGTAAAATTTTAGTATCGGTAGATTTTGCAGGAAATTTATAATACTGTACTCCATTTGAAACTTAGCCCTGGTCAGATTTTGACTGGTACTTGCACATACTTTACACAATCTGAGGCTGAAAATTTAATTTCTGGCCTAAAGTTCCTATCTAGCCTTTAAACAATCCCCCCCACACCACGTACCTACATTGCTTTGTATTCAACCTTTTGTACCAGTACCTAGCAGTCCCTAAATTTCCCTTGACAAAAATTTGAAAGTCTATGTCAATCTGTTCCTGGATACAATTGCCTAATAAAACCTGTCATTTAATTGTGAACTCCCCAGGGCATGAGTTCTCATTTTATTTTATAAACTTCCCATACTTCCACAAAGCACCTCAGGAGAATTTTCATCTTTGTACCACTACATATCCAATTAAATGTCAAATTCATCACCACCACAACCTTGAATGACTGAAGTGCTACCATTGTCAATTGTGAGTAGACATACTGTACTTCAATTAAAACTGGTCATTCATGAACATTGAAATAAAATGTCTGCTAATTTTACATAACCAAAAAGGTCGCTAATACACTAAATTTCAGGAGTTATCATCTGATATCTTGAAATTCAACAATCCATTGTGACAATAAATTACCGGTAATTGTACTATATCACAGTGATCTACACAGCCACATTTTAGGGTCCCCTCTGAGAAATGAAAGTTTTTTTTCCTTTTGTTTTAAATCATGGATCAACCGTGGACAACCTGCTAACCACTGTATTTATACTACTTATTATGTCATTACACATCCTATGTAACTTGAAGCAACTACCATGCTATAAATTCTTTTCTGCAACTGTTTCATCAACATTGAGAAAATTACAGCCATTTGAGGTTGACCTCTGAATTAGTAACTTTACTTTAAGCCGATTTACTTTCACCTGGTAATATGACCAACAACTTTCCTGAAACTTGGATAAGCTACCTTTGAGTAGATGTGGTGACAAATTTGAGATTAAAATTCTACCAAGTACCAGTTAAAAACTCAACACACCAAAGGCAACATTCACAAATCCTGTTATCTACTCAAATATTCTAATTTAGTTTGGCTTCTATAGTACTGTACTAGTTTGTGGTCTTTCTAAAATTTAGCTGTGTTCAATAAAAGGAATCGTCCGTTCGTTTATTATTGCCGCACCTTATTTGGAACACAGGCTCTTGGAATAACTGAAAAAGTTCACAACTGTAATTTCAAATATGCACATTTTTCCAAACTCACTTTAAAACTATTTTGAACAACGAAGTGCTAGTTAATTACAAAAAGTATTTTATCAATTTACCTTAAAATGAACAAGACACTCCATAGTCCACATTGTTGCCGTTTAATAGTATATAAAATTTGTAAAACCACAACTCCAGCTAGATCTAAAGACCTAAACCACCACCAGCCTATGATGAATTTTCTATATTTAAAAAAAGAAAAAAAAGTTATCACTTGAAATTTCAGACCCGATGGTAATCAGAACCATTAGTTGTACTACATCTCCCTCCTACGTACCAAAGGCTTTCACAAAACACCTGTATCCAATAATTTAAAGCAAATTTTACTTTCAAGATTTACAGCCCCCTCTAGTTATCAGTCAAGTTTTTAAACAAATGAACTAAAGCACTTGTCTTTTAATGACTGCGATTAAGGCCTGGGAGGCCAATTCAGCCCTAAAATGCAACAGGGGGAAAAACTGATACTGTACTTGCAAAATGCAAGACAGGAAACAGGTATGGAAAGTAAAAAAAAAAAAAAAAAAAAAAAAAAATGGATTGCGGTAATATAAAGCACTTAAAGGACAATCTGAACTAAAATGGATTTAACTTCTGAAATCTTCATTCAATTTACATTTACAACCTTTACTAAATAACATTAAACCACCAACCTACAAATTAAATTTTGTTGAATTTAGTTCCAAGCAGAAATTGGTATTATACTTGGAAGTTTTCATTAAAAAGTAATCTAATCCTAAGCTGTAAATAGTACTGATATTTTCCAGACTAATTTTTATACAAAAAGGAATATTTAGATTATCACCCTAAAATAGAGCTATTCATTTCCCACAAGGATCCCTCAGCAATTTATAACAGCAGTCAAAATTGTCTCAATTTGTAGTAAACTTGAACTTGTAGCTAAAATTCCCAATGTTCCTAAAAAAGCGAATGACCATAAAATACAATTACCGATGACTAGATTTATAAGAATATTTAAGCAAAGCCATCATACAGTAGGTACACCGTGACTGTACCTTGCAACAAAAAATAACCAGTAATGAAATATAATTGAAGTTTTAATCTTAAGACCGCTTACGTGAAAACAAGGTTCCTATGCGAGAAAATTCAAATCGGGCTGACCTTAAATGTAACAATCAATTGTGCTTTTATAATCCAATAATCTATGAATTGCTGGTTATAACTTTCTTCCAGCATACAAAACTTGTAACTTTTTTCATAACCCATTCCTGAGTAACGAGTAAGTCATGTGACTGACAGCTCAGATTTTTACCAAACTAATGCATTAAAATAAATAAGTAACGAAAACTTTAATACTGAAATAACTATTTACAACAAAGTAGCAATACCCATCATATTTTTCAATCTCTCTCTTTCATCCAACCAACTAACTCCTTATGATCTAAATATCAGCTTTTCTGGTCCTATACTGCACAGGAACCTTACTATACAAGGACCTTCAGGTTCAGTTCATCATATACACTAGGTATCTAGCATTTCATATTGCAAGTTCGTCAAATTATGGAAGCACTTAAAAGTCCAGTTTCTTCTTGAAAGTCATAGAATATTGAGCTTTTCAAATTTCTAGTGAGAGCTTAGTGTAGTCTTTGAAATAAATTGTTTTGATTAGGTACTAAACCATAACTCAAGGCTGTCGTTACGTATCCATAATTCAAGATTACCTAGTTTTACCATTGTTTTGTGTAATTTGCATTTTAAAGGAAATCTTAAGTCACTAAATACCATAAATTTATTTACTGTGTGAATACATGTAAAAAGATTCAAAATATACTTGCATCTTTAAAAATAGTATATTAACTGAGAAATCAGTTAAAAATAAGATTTTCCCTTACACCTGAGGAAATTATTATAAACAAGGTTAGTAATCAACCAGAACAGCAATTTAGACCAACTTTTATAGTATAACGTTTTTTGAGTAGCTGCCTCTCATTACCTAAAAATTTAAGGTCAAATTTAGGGGCAAACTTAATAAAAGTTTAATAGACATTGCTAACCTCACTAATGACTTCAGCCGTGGCCACCGCCTCGCCTCAAGAGTTAACTAGAAGCTTAAATCTAATTACATTTACTATTTTAAATCTTCCGAATAAACAACCCCTTCTCTCCACAAGAAATTCCAACTCAAAATTTTAATCATTTTATTGGCAAGTATTATAGTAGGCCTTCTGAGACTTAGACAGCTAATGCACCCCATTTCCAATACAGTACCTCTAATATCTGCGTACCTATCAATTAGCACAAACTTTCTTACAACCGATAATTGTCAATCTATACATTTAAAATTTAACCTGAACTCTCATTTTTCAAACAATACAATCTTTCCTTTCCTTTGGTTTACAGGGGCAAATGTGCTAAATTAGCATTTTTATGGTTCGCTATATTAACTAAGTTTAATGCTGTAATATTTGTAACAATTTATTCACTGAAAGAAAGCAGTATGATAAAGCACGTGGCGTTTACTCCATGAACACGTCCTAGGATGGCTTCCATTTTTAACATGATAAAAATACCACATTTACCTTACTCTAACAAGGTGAAAACCCATCACTGCCCAACATTAAAAACCACTATATACATACGGAAAAATGGGGCTAATATCGGAGATAATTTGCCATGCTAATTTAGTAAAACATTAATAACTAATGACAACTGCTCTGCTATACTTCAGCAGATTTATTTTTCTTAAAACGCCTCTGCGTAGTTCTTGTTGACTAGACTTTATATTCTTACAGAAAAGCATTATTACAATTTTGAATAAATACCATTGCCGATGTATGCTGCATTATGTATGAATGAAAATGTATGGTAAACCGATTGTTGAACCCTTTAGATAAGTGAATTAGGCCACATGACCTGTCGCTGGGGGTCAGTAGAACATTCAATCTGAAGCCGGCCAATTAGATGCAATGTTAGCCTACGATTATAGTTAGAGATTGAAAAAAATTTTGCTCTTAGTTTTACCAAACCAATCACTTCCCTTTTCTCAATCATACAACTGTACTTATTCTTAAGATGCTCAAGGCCAAACAATAGACCACTTCAAAAAGTCTGAACCAACAGTAACAATGGATTACATTACATTTCACAGGACCTCTTTATGGCAAGGAAACAAAGTCAACTACAGTAATTCCATGGATTATACAATCTGTACTTGAGGACATATCCAGCTTGCAACTTTCTACTTCAACAGACGTTAGCCAAAATATGTAGTTCCATTGCCTTCCACAACTATAGTCCAGAAATGTCAGAGTACAAGGACTATTGCATAGTTCGATAATTGTTCCCTCCTATTTTCCAACTTTACACTTCCTTCTCACTACAGAATTTTATTCCACTGGCAAATGCCTTAGATCTTGAATTTCATTAAAGCTTTGCTAAACCATAAATATTTTAATGTATTTAGCCAAACGTGCAATGTCAACATTCGTTGGTTCAGAAGTTCAGAACTGACTAATTCATGTCAGCCTTTCCAAAAATTTTTCTAAATTTATATCTGCTCCCTTTTCTATAGTTTGCCGATTATACCTACAATGCTATGCAAAATCTATCAACAATGATTCAAAGAAATTTCTCCATAGCAGCACCAGCATATTGCCAACAAACACCAGCCATGCTGTTAATGTCTATTTGTCCGTGGCTATAAAGTAAGTTCATTCATTGAAAGTTGGGGCACCACAACCTCACAGACCTAGGTCAGCTATTTGTAAACTGGTAAGACAAATTTATAAAATATAAAAGCCTTTGTATATCAGCGGCCAGTTCCTCATGTGTTTGTTAAAAATGGACCTAAACTTTCTCCCCAAACTTAACCTACAAAGCCTTATCCTAATGTCCTTACCTACATACCTAATGGGGGGGGGGGGGGGGGGGCTATACACTACTGTACTCTAAATTAGCTATAAAACATGCATCTGGCCACTATCATACACCCCCAAAAGTTGTTTTTGGTAGTCAGATTGTCTGAACTCCTCTCATTTGAAAGTCCTTTACAGATCAGTACAGTATTTATGAACCAATTCTAGTTAACCTATACATAAAGTTTTGTGCATCCCATTAAACAGTTTTGGCATGTCCTATACAACAAATTAATTTTGACAAACTTGCAAAGCGAAGGTGTATTTCACATGTCCATTCAAGTTTCTTTCACCGCCATTTACCAGACAAATCAGAACCCATATATTTGACCTCATGTGTTAATTTTTCTATATACCTGTACTTTGACGTTCCCAGGCTGACAAAGTTTGTGGGGTCCATAGGGCGCCAAACCTTTGCTGGGGTTGGAGGATAAATATAATCTTCACCTCGCCTCCCCTAATATGAAACACGACAGTAGCACCAGAAAACTTCGTAAATGAGCTTCAAAAATATGAATCTACTCTCAATGGTCCATTCAAATTATTCGCACAATTAGTGTTAAAATGATAGTAAATTAACAAAAACTTCACAGGGCCCTACTTGGCAAGTGTTTTAGAAATGAAAACTTGAAAATTCCCCATTTCTAATCTTTAATTAGTGTTGAACAATTTTTCACTTAGCTTCATAAACAAGTTTCTATCACTCATTACATGACAAATCTATTTCTGCTTAAAGATAGATTACCGATCATAGCTCAAAAACTTACTAGATAAATCTAATCCTCGCCATTTGAGAGATGATGGCTCAAACTGCGGCTATGTAAATATTCAACTGCGTGTAATAGAATTTTGAAGTTTTAGTAATAAACTAGAAATCTCTACATTAGCTGTACCAAACTTACTGAATGACAAAGTTCTTTCTACTTTTCTTGCATATTTAGAGAAGGCAAGCTGGGGGGGGGGGGAACACTCTTTGCTTTTGAAGGATATTCTAAACTTATGATCATATGAAAGAAACTAGTTTGTTTTCCAAGTGCTTCGGTAACATGGATTTGAGAATTAATGCAGAATACGTTGTGTTATACTCAAATACTCAGGAATATAACTATTTTAGGATTTGTAGGGCACAGGGTTTACGAACTTGTGCCATCCAAACAACAAAACTTGTAAGTTACAGTTCCAAGCCTAATTTTTTTTTTTTTTAATAGGATCCCTAATCACAGACCATACTGAAAACACCTTCAGGCATCTTTACTGTACTTCCAATTCCTAGTGGAACTAACCTTCAATTAGGAAAACTTGGCGAAGACTTACAATACGTACGAAAGGATATGGTAATTTCTAATATTTCAAGATGCTGTATTTATTCTCTACACCATACAGAGCAAACTTTTTTGAAGCTTTAACTTTTGTTTTAATAATGAACAATTAGTAACCTATCAATATACCTCGCTACGACTACTTCCCTTGCTTCCATACTTCAACGAAACTAATTGCCTAGCTAGAGCTCCAAAGTAATTTTAGTAGTTATTTTTACAGGGGACTAATGTTAATTCTCCCGACCTTACAAAGTTAGCTATATATATCTTTTTATACCTATAAAATAGCCAAAAGAGCACCTCGCAATATTCAACCTAAATTTTATTCACACCTTAATATTTCAAATAGGCATTACGAATCTAGACCAAATATTACGAAAGTCTCCATAAATGCTGTAGCCAAAGAGTACCACTACATAGTAATCAACACCAAACATGCTAAGCTTTGCTTCAGGCAGTAACCTGAAAATGCAGTCATCTTATAAAATTCATTGTACTGCCCTACCTAAGAACCTTTAAGGCCTTCCCCATATATACAACTATCGCAATCTTAGGAGTAGAGAGATCAAAATTACGGCAGATTACTTTATAACAGACCGCTAAATGATTAGCGATAGGTTGTAATATGCATCCGGAAATTAAGTTTAAAACTACACATGCCCGTGCCTTTAACTAGATCAAATCAACCCATAGATACCAATATAAAACTCAAATTAATAATGAAAAGTAGCTTCCTTTAAAATGCTAACAGCAATATTGAACCTTTGTTCTAGCATCCACATTAACCAAGAAGGGTAAGTTTGAGCACAGTTTGTTTTGGGCTCAGCCATGTCGTCCTGATGGAAGGTTCCTTTAGGCAGCTTTCTAAAGGATATTTAGCTACAGTGATACTCCCAGAGAATTGACCATAGGTCTCCAGAATTCTAACTCCTGGCGCGAGTATCCTTTAAGAAAATTAAGGATATCGCATAATATCAGGGGGCGTATTTCTTGATACGACATGGCAATCTTCACCCTGAAGAGTTTTTGCTCTGAGGGGGAAGAGGGGCAAAATTGAAGGGAACCCGTCATCAAGGTTACCCGGTGGATCCCCTTTCCGTACTACTACAGCGCCTAACATGGAGACCCATTCCTTTGTTAGTAGCGAAGTAAGCACTGTACCTTCCGCTTGCTCTCGGTGTTGAGTTACTAATATTTGGGATTTATCATGCCTTCTCCAGCATCTTCAGCCTCTGGAAAGTTGAATATTTAATCTTCCTGTATATAATTTTTAGCTCCCTTCTCACATTCAAATTAGCATAATTTAGATGTGTTTATCGGAGCATAGCCGTTCACCGGAGGCGCCATTTTGGATGCTGTAGTTCGCCATATGCAGTATATCATTAGTCAGTAGGACGACGTTCCCGGTATTTAGCTTTAATGAATCATAGCTATTTAGGCAAAATTATACTAGTGAAGATAAGATCATGCACGTATATTTCCTCTTCTATGAAATGTTTCGATCGTATACGATAGTCTCGGTGACGTAGCGGTAGCCGAGATCTCGACTAGCGCTAGGTAGCCTAGCGCGTTTTAGTATACTTTCGTACATTATCCCCGTTTACCCTCTTATTTTATCAATTCAGTAGGAGATAGTATATCTCCTAGAATTACTTATGTAATTCAATACTCGTCCTTTCGAGATTTAAGGGTAAACCCTACCTTCCCTCAGAGTGTCGCCATTAGGCAACAACCCTATCTTGGTCCTAACAGTAGTGTACTCCGGCTTGACTAGGCTAGTGTTTTCTGTCTTCCCTCTTCGCCGGCGAGTATCCCGGCTTTGAATTACGACAGTAACTCAAGAGTATTCATTTTTGATGTCGACAAAACTCTACTTATGGGGGACTAGTCACCCCCTACCGGTTTACAGTTGCAGACATAGGAAGCCCGGCTTCCCTAGTCCTCAACCGAAAGGGGTAGTACAATTGCCGCCACCTTCTCCCTTGTGGTTTTGAGGACATGGTCTTATATCTGGCAAGGTCTTAGGCTGAGGAATCTACATTCTTCTGCCGCCCAAGACGGCGCCGGTATAGAAACAAAGTTTCCTAGTTTGTGACCAAAAATGGGAGGCAAATGTGCAGCCTTCTTCTGGCACAAAATATAAGACCCTTTTCCCTTCCCCTCTGTCCTTTAGTGATGGCCTAGCCGTCGCAACATCTTTGGTCGGTATTCAACAATCTCCCCGCTTGCCAGGTGGATTGCGATGCCGGGCAGGCTTCTACAAAGGCGGCTTGATTGCCGCTTCGACCTTCCCCCTAAAGGACGCAAGGCTCAGGGAAAGGTTGTTCCAGCCATGACGGCTGCTGGTGGAAAACCCTTATGATTTAGTGTTCTTCAGTCCTCTCTGACTGCCATCCACAAACCCTGGAACCAGCAGAGCAGCCAGCAACAGATTCTGTGGCTGGATGGAAGCTAGAATGATTACATTCCCCCCTTCCATTTGAATCCTCATTCCGGAAGGCGGCAGTAGGGACAGTAGTCCTTACAATCCTATTTTATTGTACTAAACTATATTAAGATAGCCCCCCTTTCCATGTTTTCTCTCTCTGTCGGCTAGTATCGTCAGGTACTAGCCTAGCCGGCACCATGCCGGCAGGCCTAGAGTACAAGATTATACAGTAGCCAGTACTTCTGCAGTATAGTACATACCGAAGCTAAACTATAGTATATTATATACATTAGTTTATATTTTCCAACATTCTGTGTGTCCTTTCACAGTCCATTGTTGAGACCAATTATAATGTTGAAGTGAAGTATCCCTTCAATATCGTGATGAGTCATAGGTCATCAGAACTTAATATTCTTACCCTACAATATTAATGTTCCATTATGGAAGGATTAGTGATAGTATACACTAACTTTAGCTCTAGAGATTAGAGCTCTTCCACCCTAGTTTACCCTAATAAGGAAATTCTAAATATTAATATTGAAGGAGGTCACAACAATTGTCTGGACAGGACACGTGTGTCTTTCCTATTTTCTTTCTAGCTTATTATTCTCAGCTATGATAATAGTGCCTATTTTATGCACGAATATAAATTTATCAAGTGATAAATTACCCCAGACTTCACTTTTTCTTTCTTTACAGGAGGAGACCAAGGTGAAATGTGAGATGATGTACTGTAACCAAAAGAGTAAGAACTTTTGTGGTCACACCATTTGCAGTTCTTATACCCCTGCTCCATCGCAACTGAAACCTTGAGATACTGGGATCCCAAGGATTGCAACGTCTGCTCGGCCTTGATGACCAAGGGTTTCAGTGATCCCAAGTCGACTGAGTCGAGGGACGCTGCAAGGGAAAAGGTTCGGAAATGGGTATGAGGGTTCCAGAAGAACTCTCCGGGACCGTACCTACCAAGCGAGCTTATGAGAAGCATGCTATTCCCGAAGGCAACAGCTGATGTCGTCATACCTCAGGCACAACCCGGGCCTCCTTGCGTACAGCTCGCAATTGAAGTCGACATCAACGAAGCTTTGAAAGGTAAAGACATCCATCAAGAGAGGATGTCTGAAGTGTCCTCGGACACAGAAAAGGATCTCAAGAGGATCCTGAAGAAAAGGTGGCCCAACCACCTAGAGGAGACGAAGATCTCGAGTCGACGGAAGCGGAGGACCCCCTTCTGTCTGTGTCGGCATTCCAGCCTGTGCCGTCAACATCTTCGGTTCCTACCCCTCCACTAGACCCAGTGGGCCAAGCGGTTATGGGCCAGATCACAATGCTAGTGGATTCTCTATGCAAGGAAAACAGATATGCGGAAGGAATTCCGTGAAGCAACCCGCACAGTCACTTCTCGTGGGTCTTTCAAGCGACCTAAAGTGTCTGACCTGCCAAAATGCTCCAAAACCAATCCCTGGAGGCATGCCGAGTTCATGCCCATGATGAATGGGAAACTACATTTTGGAGAAGATGGAGGCCATCCCCGTGGACGACATCCAATTCCGGCCAAACCTTGCGGCTTACCCGGAATGTTTCATCCGGCTGAAGAGTGAGCCGGCATCTAAGGAAGAGACTGAACCAAAGGAAGACTGTTTTCGACCACGATAAGGCACAGGCTCTCTTGAGTAGTTTCTGAACTGAGCAAGAAACACCCTACTTTTCTTGCTCCATCAAGAGCTTTCCCCTTCTCGTCGAAAGCTCTCCATAGTGTGCTGAAGGCAATTGATGCAGGCAAACCATGTCCTACGCTAGAGGAGTGTAGGCCATTGTCTCTGGCCTTGCCCCCAATTAGAAGGATTGGAAAGAGGTCCACCTAACCTTCTCAGTCTCGAAACTTGACGCGGACATCGCAGGACAGCAGTTCAGTGAGAACCTCCCAAAGCTGACTGACTTTCTCGTGAGATGAGAACACGAGACACGTGAGATGAGAACACGAGACACGTGAGATGAGAACACGAGACACGTGAGATGAGAACACGAGACACGTGAGATGAGAACACGAGACACGTGAGATGAGAACACGAGACACGTGAGATGAGAACACGAGACACGTGAGATGAGAACACGAGACACGTGAGATGAGAACACGAGACACGTGAGATGAGAACACGAGACACGTGAGATGAGAACACGAGACACGTGAGATGAGAACAGGAGACAGGAGAGACTAGCCACCCTTCTTTCCCTCCAGAACTGCATGGAGATGTGTGCAGGCATTGCTAGCACCCCAGACATGTACACAATCCTGGCCAAGATGCACATGGCCACCATAGTCAAGGACTTGTACGCTTTTGTGAAGGCCACGAGTGCCTGCAGGGAGTTTGTGTTTGCCAATGCAACGGTCAAACAAGAACCCAGGATGCTGATCACTTCCTGTATCTGGGGCAAGGACCTCTTCCCAAAGGTATTAGTCCAAGAAGTAGTCGGCCAAACCGCCATGGAGAATAGGAATCTTCTCCAGAAGTGGGGCAGTCTACTAAGAGAATGCTTTACCCTGATGCTGGTCCCCAACCTAAGAGGAAGACAAAGCCAAGATTACCTTCTTGACCTGTACAAAATCTCACGGTCACCATGACCACAGTGCCCCAAGTGGTTGTTCAACCACAAACCACCTTCCAAGTGGTGCCTCAACAGCTAGTAGCCCAGTCACCAGCCTTCAACCCAGGTTTTGAGAGGCACACCACTACCTTTCGCCCGAAAGGAAGAGGATCTAGATGGGGCTCCTCAAGAAACCCCTCACAAAGTAGGGGAGGATAGCAAACCCCCAGGACCATCCAAGCAATGAGATGCTTGAGATAGGAGGGAGACTCCTCCACTTTCAGGATCGTTGGACCTTCAATCCCTAGGCCCACAGCCTAATCAAGAATGGACTAGGATGGAAATGGAACAGATCTCCAACACTCCACCCCCTTATTGGAAGAATATACCTTAGAACTCTTGAACAAAAACATAAGGAAAGCAAAGTCCATCAAATTCCAGGGAAGGCTGTTTTGTGTTCCCAAGAAGGATGACAAACAATCTGTATCATTCTGGACTTGTCTCCACTCAAGTTCGAGAACAACAAGTTCCGGATGCTAACCCTACAACACATAAGGACCCTGTTACCGAAAGGGGCGTAGTCTCAATAGACCTGGCAGATGCTTACTGGCACCTTCCAGTCAGTCGCCCCCTCTCCTCCTACCTAGGATTCAAGCTACAGAAGAAAGTCAGTCTTCAGAGCCATGCCCTTTGGACTAAACAGCCCCAAGGATCTTCACGAAACTTGCGGACGCAGTCATACAACAGCTACGCTTAAAAGGCGTTCAGGTAGCTGCATACCTGGACGACTAGCTGGTGTGGGCAGCATCCAAGACAGTCTGCAGGCAACCAAGAAAGTGATCCAGTTCCTGGAACATCTGGGATTCAAGATCAACTACAAGTCTCGCCTCTCTCCAGCTCAAGAGTTTCAATGGCTGGGAATCCATTGGAACTTGCAGTCACACCGCCTCCCCACTCCACCAAAGAAGAGGAGAGAGATTGCAGGTTCTATGAAGAGACTACTGAAATCCAACAGGATCTCAAGATGCCAACAGGAAAGAGTACTGGGCTCTCTCCAGTTTGCAGCAGTAACAGACCCAGTGCTGAGAACACAGCTGAAAGATGCGTCAGAAGATACGCATCAAATGCTCTAAGAGATGCACATTGACAGATACAGACCTTACTGCGACCGCTTCTGAAGCGGTGGTCGAAGGTCAAGAGCCTAGCAAGGACTATTCCCTTACAACCACCTCAACCATCGGTAATCATCCACACGGATGCCTCGACGGAAGGATGGGGAGGTCATTCCCATCAAAGGAAAGCTCAAGGGACCTGGTCATCCCTGTTCAAGACCTTTCACATCAACATTCTGGAGGCCATGGCAGTCCTCCTGACGAAGAAACTATCCCCTCACAGATCAGCCCACATCAAGCTGGTCTTGGACAGCGTAGTGATAGTGAGATGTCTGAACCGACAAGGCTCGAGATCGCACTACATCAATCACGTGATGTTGGCCATCTTTCGCTTGGCAAGAAAGAAAAGATGGCACTTATCAGCAGTTCACCTACAAGGGTTCCGCAGTGTGACGGCGGAAGTTCTATCCAGGCTAAAGTCGATAAGAGTCAGAATGGTCCCTAGATCCAGACTCATTCTCCATCTTGGAAAAAGTCCCAGAACTGCAGATCGACCTCTTCGCAATGAGCGACAACAGAAACTACCTCAATACGTGGCCCCATACGAGGACCCTCAGGCAGAAGAGACTGACGCCATGTCCTTCGCTTGGAACAGATGGACTCGCATCTACCTGTTCCCACCAACGAATCTCCTGCTGAAGGTCCTCAACAAGCTGAGATCCTTCAGGGGAACAGCAGCAGTGGTGGCCCCCAAGTGGCCCAAGAGCAATTGGTTCCCTATGGTGATAGAACTGAAGTTGATGCAGTTTCCTCTACCAAACCCAGTTCTATCTCAACTGGTTCAGAATTAGATTTCACTTTATCACAGAGAACCCAAAGTCCATCTCATGATATTCTCGCCTTAGCAATCAAGAAAAGATTTGGGATCTCGAAAGACAGTATCAACTTTACAGAAGAATACAAGTCAAAATCAACCAGAAGACAAAATGAATCGTCTTGGAAGTAGTGGGTCGCTTTTGTTAAAGCAAAAAAGCCAACGGAAATCTCGAGAGACTTCTGCCTGTCCTTCTTCATCCACCTTCACGAACAAGGCTTGGCTTCCACCATGATAACTACGTGTAAGTCAGCTTTGACTAGATCTCTTCTATACGCCTTCCAGGTGGACCTGTCGAACGAAATCTTCAAGATTCCGAAGGCATGCACTAGACTTGAACCAACAGCCCCTCTGAAGCCCATTTCATGGTCTTTGGACAAAGTCTTACACTATGCTTTCAAACTTGAACAATGAAGATTGTTCTCTAATGGATCCAACACAAAAAGTGATTTTTGTTCGCTATAGCCTAAGGGGGTAGAGTTAGTGAAATAGCCCTACCAAGAGACTAGGGCCATATTCAGTTCACAGAAGTGGGAGAACTGAATTTTTTTCCCGATCCTACCTTTCTCGCCAAAAACAAGCTACCCCCCAAAAGGTGGGGTCCCTGGAGAATCTGCCCTCTGAAGGAAGATGTCTCTCTATGCCCAGTAGTGTCTCAAGGTCTATCTTCAAAGAACTTCAGACTTCAAGGGAGAACAGCTCTTCATAGGCGAAACCTCAGGATCAAACTTATCCCTGAAACCAAGGGCGAAGCTCACCTACTTCATTCGCAGAGCGAATCCTGCCAGTACACCCGCAGGTTATGATCCGAGAAAGATAGCTTCCTCGCTGAACTTTTTTCAGTATATGGACTTTGATAGACTCCACTCATACACTAGTCTTTTCTATAAACATCATGCGAAGCAAGTGCACGAGCTGAAACACTATGGTGGCGGCAGGTAGTGTTAAACCTGTCGTCTAGTGCTGCGATGAACAGAACTGTTTGGGACTTTTACAGTTTGGGTGAAAAGGTGTTAACATCCTTCAGTGTATAAGGGTCACCCTGGTGCCACTGAGACTGTTCTTTATAGGTGTAGACTCTCACCAATAACACCAGTGCCATGTGTACATTCATACAGTGTTGAAATTCATCCAACATTTTCAGTAGAATTATCTTAAATTTCACAACGATTTCCAGTGGCAATGTTTAATATATTTCTTCCCTTACAGGTGAGAAATTTATGTACCTTTAGAATGTTGGCTGTATAGGATATGATTCTATTTTAATACAGTCTTTATATTTATGTTGTCTGAGTCTTATTCGCCCCATAAGTAGCTGAATAAAACTAGCCAGAGTTTCTTACTTATTTTTCCTAAATAAAAAAAGATAAACACTTGGTGCCTATACGTGTGAACATAATTATGGCAAGATATTTAAATTGTTCTGACATATATAAATGCCTTTATGCTTCTACAGTCAGAGTTGACAGTTTCCCTTCAGGGGGCAGGAAGCCCTAAGATTGTTCCAAGCTTACCGGATATGACGAATAACGGTACTGTCATATTTGTGGTCTGGGTGACCATATAGAAGCTGACTCAAGGTTAAGGCCCTTAAACCCACAGATACAGTACTTTCCAAGTAATTCTCTGGTAAGCTTCCATCAGGACGACATGGCTGAGCCCAAAAAACGGATTTTGAAGTAAAGCGAAAAATCTATTTTTGGGCGAGATAGCCATGTCGTCCTGATGGACCCGCCCTCCTTTTCTAAGAAAAGGAGTATACATGTGTTAACAATCCCTACCCGAAACTGTAGCCTTCCAGGCTTAATTGCAACAAAGAATGGGTCGCCATAATTGGCGCTGTAGTAGTACGGGAAGGGGATCCACTGGGTAACCTTGACGGCTCCCCTTCAATTTCACCACTTCCCCCTCGGGGCGAAAACACTATTCAGGGTGAAGATTGCCAAGTGTCATATCAAGAAATACGTCCCGATATTATGCGATATCCTTAAGAATTTTCTTAAAGGATACTCGCGCTAGGAGTTAGAATTCAGGAGACCTATGGTCAATTCTCTGGGAGTATCAACTAGCTAAATATCCCTTAGAAAGCTGCCTAAAGGAACCTTCGATCAGGTCAGCATGGTTATCTCGCCCAAAAATAAATTTTTCGGTGCTTCAAAATCCATTTTCTAGGGCAGCTAAACCACATTGCAAAGTAGGACAAAATTAAGAACTATTTGAAGATTAATTAAATTTATGAAAATCCTTTTACTTAAAAAGTAAGTGATGCTGCTTGTCTAATAACCTAATAAATGATAAATGGAAATCCTTTTACTTAGATTCTGAGTAAGTGATACTGCTTTTCTGATAACCAAATAAAGGAGAATTGATTTTAAATTCATGCCATCAAAATTCAAAACCATTGTCTACCGAAATGGCCCAAGGTCTGCATACACGTTCGACCAGCCCAATACAAACTCCCATACACTAGCTTTTGTGCATAGTGTGGCGTAGATAATGGATAAATATTAGATGCCATAAAAATTACCATTTTATACCTATCTAAAGACTCCTATAAGCTAAAAGCAGAACTCCATTCTCATAAGGATACTAATAGCTAATAACTAATATTACAATTTTTACTGGACCAAAAAAAATCCAGACTAGGGTCGGTACATTAAGTATGCATGCGGGTTTTTGAAATTTACAATGAACGCCATCCTAACTTGTAAGTTTTAAAAGTTTACAAGTAAAACCTACAGTAATTATGAAGGAGGGGTGATGGCCCCGCTAGATAAAAAGAATGAGCACAGTACGGAATACATTCCATATATAACTATGCTTTATTTAATTTCAACTAAAGGGTAGACTGTAGTTAGTTGGGACAGGCGATATCTTAGTTTTCAAATGGTTTCTCCTTATGGGGAAAATGTTATTTACTATGATACAATATACCATAATTAAGAGTGATACCCATTGCTTTTTTCGTGCAGGAGATAAGAGAACTACGAAGGGGGTCCGGGGGCTTGCCCCCGGCTAGGGGTTGTGATCTGGGAATTACTAGGTTAGGTGGGTTTGTGGTGTTTGTATGATGGCGACAGTTTGGGGGGTTGCAGGGGGGGGGGTGTTGTCCGGCCCCCTTAGGTCATTAGTAAGGTAAGAACACTGCTTGGTGGTGCGGCTTCTGGAGGTTGTTCGTTACTCCCTTTTGATACCTGACCTCTGTCACTCACGAGCATCCTTTCAAGTTTGTATTATGAAATAAAAGTTAATTTAATACTTTTTTCAAGGGAATGATTACAGAATGGAGCTGATTTCGGAATTTTTTTTACTATTTCCTGGCGGTACCATGCGTGTCCCACTGAATTTCAAAGGCTCCAAACTAAATCTTAAAATACTAAAAACAAGCCTTGTGCTCTATTTAACCTAGATAGAATTGCAGCTGTAATGACATGTAATAGACACTTTAGTTCCATTTCAGCCACCCAATATAATATATCACTACAAAGTTATTCCATAACCACCATTCGGTCTTTGAACGAAAGTATAATTGACCCTTCGCCTACAGAAACCTATAGGCTATAGCCAACCTCCAATCCCACCCACATCCCATGATCCCAGTCACCATGGCAGCGAGGATAATCGTACACCAATCTGAATGACAGTATTACCTAACCAAATTTAACATGGTTACATCAGTGTTGCCACGCCTTCATGACTAATTCTACCTACAGCCAAGGTGATTTTCCTCTACATTCCTCTACGCTCTAAAATTGATAACATAGCATTATGAAAAGCAAATACAAATACACTTAAGATTAAGAATTAATCAAACTTAAATAAACTAATTTTAAACAGTGATTAAATAAATGAATACTTAACCATATTACACATTGTTATAATCATGTAGAAATTCATCCATTTGATTAAGCCTCCCCGAGAACGCAATTTTTCTCGTTATCTGTATATTTGGCAAAGTACCGTGCTCTAGCATTTGAATGTAACCTACGTAAAGATGGTACAATGACAGTTTGATGGGAACCTCGCGTCTTTATTATTGAGTCCAATGTTAACCGAGAGCTGTGTCTTTGGGTTTCAGCTTTCGGCATGATTAGGATTGCAAAGTGTTAGCGATCGTAAAGATCGAAGTGTTTCACTCACTGAGAGTACAAGCCAAGGTCTGCATACACGTTCGATCAGCCCAATACAAACTCCCATACACTAGCTTTCCTTCATAGTGTGGCCAAAATAGTAATCTAAAGTGTTTTAGAATTATATTAACGCATTAAATGTGAAACCCTTTAATCACACTGGCCAAATTTATGGTCACTTTGAAATTGCTATCTAAATGGATTCAACCAAGGTTGTGTTCTACAGACCTTTGATTCAGCTACCTTCATGAAGTTAGTTATTAACTAAAATGACACCGCAACATTATTAAGTGTCAATAAGTTTATAGTATACCAGTGAAGGACTAACAGAACGCAGGTCACTATTCAACAACAGTTCGATTCAAAACTGAACAGGGTCTATTTCTATTCATACATGAACTGCTAGCAATGGAAAGTTTTTGCATTATTAATGCCGATCACAGAAAACTTATTACGCCTTATGAGAGGACTTCCTTAAAACGACAAAAGCCAGAAATTTCTTAAAAATCTAATTACACCTCAAAACCTTCATACAATAACTTAGCTTCATAATGCCTGTGGGAGCGTGTATGCTTTTACTTCCTTTCCTGAACTTCGGGGCAATAAAGTACTTTATTATTCTTTATCTGTGATACCGACGTAAGACCTACAGTATGTCTAAATTGGTTGGGGGAAAACTAATATCACCTACAACGTTTAAGAGCTATTTATTTCCAAAGAATTTTTTTCACAAATGCATGATTCATAAATTTCTTTTTGCTTTAAAAGCAGATACAAGCTCAAAGTTCAATCTTGAGTTATTCAGGAATCCTATTAACATTGTATATAAAGGTTTGATAGTTAAACTATATTACTATTAATAAGTAAAGCTTTTAAAGCTTTGTATTGAAGTAACAAAAATACTAATACTCCCATCTCTTAAGTTTCTAACCTAAAATGTGCCACACCAAAAAATTATGTTCACACTTGTGATTTATTTAAAGCTTACCCAATTGCAAAGCTATAACAGCCAGACAATACCGTATACTGTATAACTATTGAATGTGCTTTGCATTGTGAATCAAGCCCAAGCCTCCATTGAAAAGTCAAAATAATGTGTACATTAGAAGTCACTGATTACGACCATATTGTACGTACATCTCTAATTAGCCAGAACTACAGTTTACTTTATAAAGGGAAAATAAACCTAATTAATCATGCCAAGAAATTGCATACTTTAAAACCTTTCGTAGCACCTACATTTTACTTACAAAAGCTTTGCTCAACCATCGTATTACACTAAACTAAGCTTCATGAACCGGTAACATTAAATACTCAAAAGTTGATGTTGCCACTAACGCGTGTTTTCATACCTTCCCATTCAAGTTATTACTAGCCTATACTAATCTACGACAAGGTAAAAACATGTTTTGCAGAACTAACTTTCATCGATAATTGACAGTTTGCGTAAAAAAAAAAAAAAAAAAAAAAAAAAAAAAAAAAAAAAACAGACCATGACTGCTATGTCTTGCACTGGATTAGGCAATTTTTAAACCAACATTCTAAATACTTAATGTTCATTGCAAACTGCCTCAAATTGTGAAATAGCAGCATAAAATTGATATTCCAGGACCTAAGTCATAAATTGAAATAGACTAATCTTCAATTAGATTTAACTTGAAATCTTAACGTTTGAAAGCATACAAAATTTATCAAGTGGGAAATTTAAAAAAAAACTCTCCAGACTTCACTTAGCAAAATTTGCATAACTCGATCTGGTTAACATTCAGTAAATAATGGATAAATATTAGTTGCCATAAAATTACCATTTTATACCTATCTAAAGACTCCTATAAGCTACAGGCAGAACTAAAGTCCATTCACATAAGGATACTAATAGCTAGTAACTAAAATCATCACAATTTTTACTAGACCAAAAATAATCCAGACTAGGGTCGGTACATCAAGTATGCATGAGCGTTTTTGAAATTTACAATGAACGCCATCCTAACTTGTAAGTTTTAAAAGTTTACAAGTAAATCCTACAGTAATTATGAAGGAGGAGTGATGGCCCCGCTAGATAAAAAGAATGAGCACAGTACGGAATACATCCCATATATAACTATGCTTTATTTAATTTCAACTAAAGGGTAGACTGTATTTAGTTGGGACAGGCGATATCTTAATTGTCAAATGGTTTTTCCTTAAGGGGAAAATGTTATTTACTATGATACAATACACCATAATTAAGTGATATCCATTGCTTTTTTTGGGCAGGAGATAAGAGACCTACGAAGGGGGTCCGGGCCTTGGCCCCGGCTAGGGGTTGTGACCTGGGAATTACTAGGTTAGGTGGGTTTGTGGTGTTTGTATGATGGCTACAGTTTTGTGACCTGGGAATTACTAGGTTAGGTGGGTTTGTGGTGTTTGTAGGATAGCAACAGTTTGAGGGGTTGCAGGGGGTGCGTTATCCGCTCCGTTCGGTCAAAAGTAAGGTAAGGACACTGTTTGGTGGTGCGGCTTCTGGGGGTTGTTGGTTACTTCCTTTTGGCACCTGACCTCTGTCACTCACGAGCATCCTTTAAACTTTCTAGTATGAGAAAAAGTGAATTCGAAACTTTCTTCAAGGGAATGATTACAGAATTAGAGCCCATTTCGGAATCTATTTTTACCATTTCCTGGCGGTACCATGCATATCCCAACAGTCTTAAAAGGCTCCCAACTATATTTAAAATACTAAAAACAAGCCTTGTGCTCTAACCTAGATAAAACTGCAGTTGTAATGACATGTAATAGGCAGACTTAGTTTCATTTCAGCCACTAAATATCTATCACTACAAACTTATTCCATAATAACCATTCGGTCTTTGAACGAAAGTATGAAAGCTTCGCTTATAGAAACATACGCTATAGCCAACCTCCAATCCCACCCACACCAGTCACCATGGCTGCGAGGATAATCGTACACAAGTCTGTATGACAGTATTGCCTAATCAAATTTAACATTGTTACATTGCCATAGTTAAGGAAACTAAATTAAAGATAAACTATTTAATGTAAACACAAGCACTACACCGGTAAAAACCTCAAAATATTGTATTCTAAAGTGATCCAACAAAACTAAGATAAAATTGTAAAGTAACTTAATACTTCACGAAATGTTGGTAAATTACTCTAAGCATTTCCTAAGGATATTTACCAAGTATGCTGAAGTTTAATAAATGCCACCGTTAACAACCATTGTCTAAATTGTTACCTGCTACACGCAATCGTAAACATCCTTATGCAATGAACAAAATCAACGAGACTGACTCACAAGCTGGCATAAACAGTGTTACCAACTTACCAGACTATAGTAAAAATAAAGCTATACTCCGATAAAAAATTATGCTAAACCAAGTAAAATTATGCTATAGGTTTGACGTAATTATGGCAGCTTTATGCCCGATTTCTATTATAGTTTTCATAGCAAATATTATGCAGAAAATACCTTATTAAATAACAGTTATTGATTTTTTATTCCAAAATTTAGTTGTCTGAACTCTAAACACACACCAAAATATATACATGATTATGAAGGGATTTTATTGGGAACAATTACAGGACTGAAAAAATAGGGGATCATGTTGAAAATAATTGCCGAATTTTAAATATATTTGTTAGTGGATTTGATCATGTCATGTGTTATATGAAATTTGGTACATTAGTCTCTTTTCTTATGCCTTCGCCACATAAAAGTTCATTCCTCAAAGAAACAGACAGCTTGTTGCGCTTCTCATTCTTTTTCATGTTGACTAAAGAAAATTTTACGCTCGCAATCTACACTAGAAACTGGGATACTAGGCAAGGCTCTATAAAATTTGGAAGGGTGGGATATTTTCTACTTGTATGAACTTTCGACCAAAAAGACTGTTGGAATCCTGAAACAAAAATCAGTGTCACTGCTTACTAATACCGAGCGTTATTTACTAAATGCTCACTAAAATAGGGAAACTTTGAAAAAGAAAAAAAAACATGCCGCTTCATACTAAACATGCAGGATCAAGAAGGGAAGACACTTGCAAGAAAGTGGAATGGTTTAGCCATAGTCCTTGTAATTGTAAAGAAATTTTTAACAAAAATTTCAAAGGCGGAACACCTAATTTATCTGTTGATCATCACTTGCATTTACAGTATTCTTAAGCAACCTAACAAATTTCACACCACCATACATATGCAATAAAGGAAGATGGTCACGTGGATCTTTAGTGTCAATTTTAATGAACTTTGACATGGGGTCTTTTAAAGCTGATGGCTCTATGAAACAGCGGAGAATCTTTTTTCTTAAGATTAGGTGGGTTTGATGAGAATAGGGTGCAATGTCGGACTTTCAAGACCCGAATACGTGGTGACAACTAGTAGTGTTAGACGCTGAGATGGCATTGGCGAGTTGGCGACTTAGTGGATTGTCACTAGCTGCTTGATGTTCAGGACGTTTTCAGAGCAGCTGTCAACATGTAGTGAACATTTGCAATCATTAGTCGTACAGTATACACATGAAAATTTTGAGACATCCATTTTTCGTGCATTTTATTTAATACCGTTTTCACATTTTGCTATTATTTATATCTACTTTCCCTGGTTATTGTCATTATACTAGTTAGACCATAATTAGGCCAAAGTTTTGCTAAACTTATGATTATGCCAGATATGCTAACCTATGTATTCCCCTACAGATTATGCCAAAAGCATAAAATTATGCTAGATGTGGAAACACTGATAAACAAGCATTCGCAGTTTTTAGAGTTATGATTGTAAGGGATGATCCTTTAAAGATTAAATCTAGCGATTGCAAGTCAAATATATCAAATTTTGAAGCATATCATCAATGCATTGAATGACAGCAATCACCAATGTCAGATACTGGTTAAAGAATTCACGATAGAATCACTAAAAATTATCAAAACCTTAAAATACCAAGGTCAACAGCACCACTATAGTAAACTAAAACATTTAGTAAAATCCTACTACATTCACTCGATAACTTACAATAAAAATTTAACCACACTATGGAGAACCACGAAATATTCGATAACGAAAGTATCAAAATCTCAGTAAATTTTAATAAATACTTATAACCTAAATGGTAATCAAAGTCTATAAAAAAAACCATACTACTTACATATTACTTAAGGAGAACACGGAATATTCGGTAACGAAACTAATAGAAATCGAGTAAATAAATACTTAAAACCTAAGTGGTAAAGCTTCTTAAAAAAAAAAAAATAATAATATCAGCATAACACTTAAATACTATGTACACCTACCTCCACAATGTCGATCAAAAGAGTGACAGCGGTCGACAAAGCAACTGAAGTAAACTTGGCAAGGAGTCTAAACCACAGAGAACTTCTAGTACTCAAGCAGAGATCTCCAAACAACACATATTTAGAGAATGTTTGTCTCGTCTTCTTCTATTGGATAGAACTCTGAAATCTGTTATGCCATTGGCTAAAGGGATTCGCAACTTTTTCCAAGGATAATATGCAAAGGAAATGAAACTTGAGCAAAGCACATTTTCTTATTGTTAACGCATTGTAAGAAAATGGGTAATTTCTAGATGGGGGATTGAAAGGGATACTCTGATAAATTTCTAAATGTTTAGACATTTTTATGATTAACTAAATAAAGTTAAATGTAGCATAAATCTAGGTAAATTGAAATATTCACTGGCTTATTGTCACGATATAGTTCACCCGATTCCGAAATAAATTACATATTTTCGGATTCTTAAGATAGAATACATGTTTATATCCTTTAAAATCATCTGGTGCATGATGCATAAGTTATATTATGCAGACTGTTGGGAACTCTTTACGTGCTTTAAGGGCTGGAAACCCAATGCCCTACAAGGTATGTTTGTCTACAGTTTTAAGTCTTTATAGTATCTCAGTGTATTCCATATTGTGAAATCCACGTTATCGAAACACTTAGAAAACAGGGTCTTACGTTATCAGAAATGCTTGCATTTAATTTTAATTCATTCGGCTGTTGAACAATTTTATTGTTTCGTCATCATTCGAAGCAAGAGAGTGAATAACAAACTGTGTTAATCTGAAGATTTAAAATAAGGCATTTTCCCCGTACCTTAATAATGTAATTCATGATAATTAGTCTCTCTCTGGATACTACTTAATCCCACTGTTAGTTTCTTCTAGATTATAATATTCCCAGATTATAGATATAAAAAAATAGAATATACTAAGAGGGCATTTGTATGTAGACTACCATAACTTTTAAACATTTATTAGTTTACATAGCGTATGGACGTTGTCCAATATTTTTTGTCTAATAGGTGAGAAGTCATCGAATTTCAACTCCTATCATCGTTTGGTTATTTTCTATTCTATTTCTAAAAATTTAAAGTTACAAAATAAGAGTTTAACTAAATCCATTAATGTTTAACAGTTACGTTCCACTTTTATAACGGAATTATATGAGCTCAAAAATAATCCAAGCATGCAAAATTATTTTTGGGGGATCACTTGTTATCCTTGACATTAGCCTACGAAACTATAGAATAAATGTTAACCTTCAGAAATGTGATGTAATATTTCATAATACCATAAGTTTATTCTGGGTCAGGACATACCGTTTTACAACCTTTAAACGTCGAATAGTTTTTCAACAGAAATATATATTGTTTTTCCCAGTGAAAGGAGTTACTTGGTCGTGCGTAACTGCATTTTTTTTTTAAATGGGGAAGTCCTTCATTTGGATTACGAAACGAAATTGGAGTATATAAAGCAAGAGGAACCCTGTTAAAACTTATTAGTTAGTAATGTCAAGTTGTTCTTTGCCTGGCCAGACAGTACTTCATTGGATTCTTCTCACTCGTTATGGTTCATTTCCCCTTTGCTTACACACACACACCGAATAGTCTGGCCTATTCTCCTCTGTCCTCATACACCTGACAAATTACCAAACAATTCTTCTTCACCCAAGGGGTTCCTGCACTATAATTACTCAGTGGAAACTTTCCTCTGGGTAAGGGGGAGACTCTTTAGCTAGGATAAGCAGATCTTCTAGGAGGAAGGCTCTCCAAAATCAAATCATTGTTCTCATAGCCTCTGTACCATGGTCTTCCACTGTCTTGGGCACACTATTCCATCTTATTTCTATTCCTCTTGTTTTTTTTTTCAAGTTTTTATAGTTTATATAAGACATTTAATTTAATGTTGTGACTGCTCTTAAAGTATTTTGTTTTGTCTTGTTGACTTTCCTCACTGAACTATTTTCCCTGTTGGAGCCCCTGGGTTTATAGCATTCTACTTTTCCAACTAGGGTTATAGCTTAGCCAGTAATAATAATAATAATAATAATAATAATAATAATAATAATAATAATAATAATAATAATAATAATAATAATAATAATATGACGATCACTGAAAGTAGTCTACTAACACACGGGGTCTCCTCTTTACGGCCTGGTGCGGTACAATGCATTTCAATTATACTAGACTTTCATTCTTTATTCACTACAATGAACAGCAAATCTCCATATTTAGCCTAAATTATTTCTTATTTATGCGAGTTGTCTATTGAGCGCTGGTAATAAAATGTTAGCCGTTTTAAATAGCAAGTTATTTAGCGCGCGTTGAGGGTCATGGTTAAGCAAAATCTTAATTTTTACACGAAATAAAAAGCATTGAGGTAAGAAGTTGGTCATTGTAAAATTCCATTTTCACTCCTAAGCTAGAAGTCTTTAAAATAAGACTAGGTTTGATCTCTTACACAACTGAAAACTTACCTTATGAATTCACAATAATTCATGTTTTATAGTCAAGGTTACACTACTGAAATACCACCACCAATTCCTTTATCTATGTTATGGCAAAAACAACGCAATGATGATTTACTCTTCTGTGTAAAGGAAGTGGGATAAATGAATTCTCGCTTCTGTGGCAAGGGCAACCAAACATTTAGTAATTTGTATTTAATAACACCATGCTACATTTCATTTAAAATAGGTTGGAATATTTGCTTTTAAATAATTCTACCAATCAATCCAGTTTATTGCCACAGACTCCAAGGTGTCTTGTTCTCAAAAGCTTCAATATGTTTCTACCATGGCAACTTTTTTCTACAGTGCCGTAGATTTTAACCCTAACCAACTTGTTTCCTATAAAAAATTGAAGTCTACAGATATGGGCGTTTAAATGAAGTGGATATTATGAAAATAAATGAGATCCTGGAAATATAACCATTTCAAAACGGCTATAATCAAGCAGTCATAAAACTAGTTGGAAGATATGCAATGTTTTGCTCGTTAACACTGCCACAATTAATTCGGTATAAGATTGTTTTTACTGTCAATGGTTTATTATAAGAACAAGCATTGGGGTCTGGGAGGCTATTCAACAGATGAAATGGTAAAAATTCTGTTGTGTAGAAAAAGAAAAATTTTACGTGACCTGATAGATGAATTAAAGAAATCGAGAATAGAGCTAAAAAGGGGGTGCAGGTAGGGACCAAAGACTCTCGCCTAAAGGCTACAATGCACCAAGCGCGGCGCTTTGAGCTGCTATATGAAAAGCATATATTGTACTGTAATACAATATATATGTACAGTATATTAAATGACTCTGGCAAGTGGTTCAAAGGAAACTTTCACTGCACACCTTGAGGTGATAAATTAAATTGGTAGATTTCTAGCATAAAGCTAGTAAATTGTTAACATGCTTACCTAACTTTCACATATCAACAGATTGATCCCAGCTTAAGACGAGTTTAAGCCATTTACCGGGGAGGGCACTGCTACGGTTGGGCACCACAGTTGGGGTTTGGGTTTGTCCCGCTGACGGTCAGGTGAGTATTTATTTCGATGAAACTGTTACTGATAGCAGACACCTTTTAACCTTTAAAAGTGTGATCCTTAAAAAGAATAGCACCTTGTATTGTTAGTTTCCAATTAAGACTAATGCTAATCACGCTTGTTTACATCAGAGTATTTTTTTTCTTTCAAACTTTGCTTATTTTAATCATATTGTTTCTGTGACTGTGGGGACCACAATCTTTCCGAGTAACACACTGTATATCAATTTGTCTTTTGTTCCGACTGTGTTTCTCATCATTAAATATCAAAAACAAAAGTACCTACATTACACTGTTTTGCAAAACATTGCTAGGGTAAGTTGCACACTAATGACAAAGTATGTTGAGTACTATAATTTACATGAAAGATCATTATCTTAGGTAGTGTATTTGCTTTTTGTAAAGTGATAGTGCTGTAAATACCTTTCGGTGTTTAGTATATGTACACTATAGGGAACATACAAGTCACTTTATAGGCGGAAATTCCAGCTTACCTTGAAGGTCGACTAACGTTAAATCTCTTGGAATCAATTAATAACGCTGGGCAGGGTATAATTTACCGTATTGCAAAATATACTGATCTTTCAATTAGAATCTTTTTTTACCTTGACAAATAATTTGGAGCAAAGTGTAACTTACTTTTCCCTCATCTTTTATTGGGATATCATTGCTCTTTGAAATACAGCAAACTAAAATTTTTATAAGAGGTCAAAAGATATACACAGGTACGTTAATTGTCTCGTTATTTCACTTCTAGCTGCTAGAGGGAAAGCTCTTGAATTTTTCTCTATGTAGAATTACATGCAAATATTTGGTTGTATGAATGACCAGGAAAAAAAATTAGGAAGTTGTTCAACTTGTCCTGAAAATCTTGATAATTAAGTTTTTTTTACTGATTACTGCAAAGGTTTTTTTTTTTTTGGTAAGATTTAAAAAAAAAAAATTACACAAGTTAATAATCCTTCTAATATACCTTACAAAGCTTTCCAAAATGTTTTTTGTTACTTGACAGTGAGTGCATGCTGAAGGGGATACCTGATGAGAGGTCAAGACATTTGAATTCAACCATACATGAATGTGGAAGTCATTTTGGACTATGTGGTTGTTAATCTTTCCATATAAACATGTTTTACCATTTGAATTTGCACCACCCAGAGGGAAAGGCTTAGCCTACGACCTCCAAGCCATGTTAGGAATTTATCACTTGCAGTTTAATTTCACAGAAAATAGTTACACTGCTATCTAGTTAAAATGTACCACTCAACTACTTCTTGTGAGGTAAGGAAGACTACAGGCCCTCTCTCCAAGTTTTACGTAACTCCCGTAGTAGGTGGTGATTACATATTTCAAGCACCCAATGCAGAGGTGTGAAAGGAAAACCTTTTACTATATATGGATGATATAATCAGGTCAGGAATGTATGGGTTAGGGGCCATAGGTATTAGTTAAAACTGGAGGCAAGGTCAAATTTGTGCAATCACCTATTACTACTACACATTTCCAAACTCATCTCATGTTTTAAGAGTACATAATGTTTTTGCTCTCCAATGACATAGCCTTTTTTCCTAACTTTTTTCTTTGTTCTTTAAACCCCACACTTGAATTTGGCCATAAGACAGGGACCATGGAGTAGGGCAAATTTCATGAAAATTGAGAAAATTATAACTTTTCCAGAGGGTAACACTTCATTAGTTATCAATGTAGTTTAGAAGAGGCTTGAAATGGAATACCCCACATGGGAAAACATATCAATGTGACCAGTAGTGTGAATTGAAACCTTAATGAGGATTAAAATGCTTAAAAGAGTTCTAACAGTGAATACAAGATACAAAATTAGTCTTTAAAACTACACACCTTGCAAGCGAGATAGCACTAAGATGTAAAATATATAAATAAATAATAATTTCATTCATCCCATTTCTCTTATGATGCATAATAGATTCCCTTAATGGGAACCAAGGCCCTATCCTGAATAGGAACGCGTAAGTTTGTGGTAAATAGAAATTCCTAATGAACTCTACCCTTTGATAAGTCATAAATAGAAAGATACTGCCAAATCATATTAAGCGTCTAAACTGACAAAAGTAACTGGTTGTACCGCAACTTGAGTAAAGAAATTGAGGAAGCAGTCATACAGAATCCTGATAAACAACAAAAGAGAAATGAAACTACAGAATTGCAAAGAAAAAAATTCACTCTAAAGCAAATAAAATGCCTTGCAGTATTCAATAATAAAAAAAATATGTTCTTAGTAGCATACATACATTATCCAATTGCAAATACAAGAGATGAGAAGCATAAAAGTTAATTCTATCTCTAACCAAAGTAAATATACAATGCTGGGGAAAGGCAAGCTAACTCATAAGAAGATAAAAAGACTTATACGTAATGCAATTCTGAATAGTATTTGATTTTGGTTAATGTATGGAATGTTGGTTTATCTAATCTAATATTCAACATTATACTTCCCTAAAACAGTAATCTACATGGAAACTGAATTATTGGCCTCATAGGAAATTTACAAAATAAAACACTAACTGTCTGCACAGAATACATAAAATATAAAAAGTGATTACAATTATAAAAAATGTAACACTAAACAACTTTTAGTCAACAAGAAGTGCTGCTTATTATTATTACTAGCCAAGCTACAACCCTAGTTGGAAAAGTAAGTTGCTGTAAGCCCAAGGACTCCAACAAGGAAAAATAGCCCAGTGAGGAAAGGAAACAAGGAAATAAATAAACGATATAAGTAATGACAAATTTCAAAACCAATTTTTTAAAACAAAAGATAATTCATATAAAGACTATAAAAGATTTATGTAAGCCTATTCAATATAAAAAAGTCTGCTTATGAGGTAACAATATGACTTATCAGGTCTGGCTTTCTAGACTGGATAGAAATAAACAACATAAAGAACACCATGATCCTCAACAAAGCAATTAACTGTGTGAAGACGATGCAGAATAACCTATGTGCAGCACAGCTAAAGATGTGAACAGATCATGACTCCCGTCAGCAAATCCTTCACCTAGTTAGCTTATACCTGGAACTTCCGTAACATGATGGTGGCTGGTTGGGTACATTCTGGATGATATATATATATATATATATATATATATATATATATATATATATATATATATATATATATATATATATATATATATATATATATATATATATATATATATATATATATATATATATATATATATATATATATATATATATATTGATCTCATGGAGATATTACTAGGCTTGATCGATGCAGACCATGAAGCAGACGAGTATCTAAATATCGCAGGCATCAGTCACATGATTTCATGGAGCTTTGCAATGGATAAAACAAATTATGCCAAGTATTTTCAAATATTCTAGCTAATTAAAACCAATCCAGAATTGCATAGATATTTCATGAATACCTACGGGAGAATTGCCTTAAATCAAAATATTTAAGAAACCATTAACCGAAACAAAAACTGCTGGTGGGCCAAACAGTTTCAGCCAGAAACATGGGGACAGGCTCTTGGTAATATCTCACAAATGAATACAGTGTAGAGGTTATACACAAACTCCATGGACTTTTGTCAATGAAGAGCCCAGGACTTAAACACAAGAGACCTCCAAATATCACATACAGAGAAATACAAGGAAGACGTTAAATGTATTGATGAAATTCTGAATGCCATCTGGATTAATCTACTGAGCAATGGCCCAACTGATCTTGTGAGTATCTCCATTGGTTTTGTTCCAACACCTGACATTTGTATGGACATTCTGAAAGCATGAGAAAAAGGTGAGAATGCCTATGGTTTGTGAGTAACAAGGTTAGGTGTTTGATTCTACGAGTTTATTCTAAAACAGAACTTGAAAAAGACTAGAAACATACACAAAGCTGCTTCCAGCATTGGAACCAGTAGAGAAATACTGTTGAAAGCAGAGAGTCTTCGGACACATGCTCCTTATTGCCCAACTCAGAAATCTCGACATGCAAGAGGTATTATGTTATCTTCTAAGATTGAAATCCTTGTCACTTACTAATGGGGATGGAATGCTCAAGAAAACAGCTGAAAGAAGACATTGTGTTCAACTGCATAAAAGGACACCATATAAAAAACTGGAGGCAAGTGTCAAGGAATTTCTAGCCCAAAGCTGAAAGCTTAATACAAAAAAGAGGAGGAAAAACTAATGTGAAAAAAATTCATTAAAAGATAGTGTACTGAAAATCATACAAATAAAATCTTAGAAGGAACTGGCCTACAACAGGAAAAGCCTAAGTCTGGTAGGGAAAAGTAGAATGGAAGATAACCAATGTTTGGGTGAACAAATTTTGCTGATTAAAAGTGAGTCTTTTTAAAATTACACATTTAGTACAACTAGACTACCCCAAAAATTAGGAAGTAAAAGAGTAAAATTACCCTTCAGCAAGAAAGGAGCTAAAGTCATGGTAGCATATATAAGTAACAGTGTGTAATCTATAAGGTAGTGTCTTACCAATTCATCTGGTACCAATAAAATGCTCGAAACAAGTGATCACATGCTTGTCCTCTGCACTCTTTCTTCTTCATAGATACAAATGGTTATTTTTCCACTGTCATTCTCTGTGATTCAAAACAAGCTTGAATTTCTCATTACCTTATCAGTGGCAACTAAATACCAAAATGGCCTCAATGAGGATTGCTTCCTCTCATTTTCCACCGACATCTACACGTTTGGTTCATGGGATTGACTCATATGTCAGAAATGTAGATTTTTCCTTCTTTTAACACCAAGCAGTTACCCCTTGTAAGTGGTGTCTATAAATAAAAAAGCACGCACACAAGTCACAGTATTATACACTTCTTCTAATCAATAAATGACCCTAGTGCACACACATCTGCAACACTATGTAATTTATAAACCTACACAAGAGTGTAACAGCAGCATACTGAGCCCCTCTACATACACCGTGACATGTAATTTCCCACTTTATATCATGCATTCTTTCTCTATGGAAATAATAAACACTCCTTTTCAATGCTTTTTCTTGGCATATCCCCAGCTCTCTCTGCTTTTTCACCTCCTCCCACCTGATATTCCAAATAGCACATGCTTTTTCCTAACCTACTATATCCCCTTCTTTCCCTATGACCAAAACGACTAAAACCAAATCCATATACTGTATTTCTCCTTTCATCTTTGCTAGCCTTTATACCACAACTATCTGTATTTGTTAAATGTTTACTCTCCTTGCACCAAACAGGCTACACAAATTCTTTTCCTTAAATTGTTCTCAAAATCCATAATATCCTTCCATACAAGAGTTGGCTAAGTATCTTATACAAGAGAAAAAAGAATTAACACCATGTAAATTATTTCAATACTTACCTTAAAATAATAAGTTATTAACTTGAAGGCTTCAACTTCTAGACCTCATAATCACCTTCCTATTTATGTCGGCAAGATGTGCATGATTTGAGCAAGCATACTGCCATTGACCTGTGTATCAGCTTAACTTACAGGAAAAAGACTCTCTTTTAAGCACATATTGTTGAAGGTTATGGTTGCATCATAGCATTATTCTTGTACAGAGTTTTCTCTATAATTCTGACAATTTTTATGTGTGTCGACAGCTTACTAAAACTTTAAGGAGGTAAAGATGGTATTTTACGAGTTGGTAAATTCAGGTAATATTTATGGTAGTCCATGGAATGGGCAGAGATGGTGATCCCTTTATTGGTAGTCTTTTACAATGCAAACTTTTCATTCCTTTGCTGAATAGTATGGTCACGCAGAATCCAAAGTGAACTGTGAGTAAAGTTGAGGTGGTTAGTTTTTGTCGGACAACATTGATGGTAAGGTTAGGCCAGTAGCGAGTACTGATTGGTTGATCTTCTATCTCAAAAAGCCAGTATTCAGCATTGATGGTCATGTGTGTTTAGTCTCTCTGATCATTGTATAGGGTGGTGTTGGTTGGCAGCAGAGGCGCACTGATCGTTGGGAAAAATTACTGTGCTTCAAAGATTGCTTAAGATCTCCAAAAGGCAGCATCTTCATCAATCAAATTTCTTATAGTCTGCAATCATCTCCAGCAGTGGTAATACTGGGATTTCTCCTGATGATCATTGCAAGTAAGATTGGCTACTAGGAGATGTTTAAGCTAGTCATCTTTAAGATGATATGTAATGCCTCTAGGATTCTCAGGCGGTGCTGGCCAGAGTCTTAGTTGATTACTTAAACTAAGAAGATACAAGAGATTTTGGTATTATGTGCATCGTGCATGTGGTTTTTAATAGCTCCTTCTTGATTATAACAAGATGGGTGCTTGAGGAGGCTTGGTCATGCCAATATATTTGCCGAGGCATCCAAAGTTAGGGCATTTTAAATGGTATAGTATACGTAGCAGCTCTTGAGGTGGTCTTGAACTGAAGGGGCTGGGTTATCCTTCATAACCAGGTTAGCTGTTTTCTTGCTCTTGTAGTAAATGATGGAGGTACTTTCCTGTGGCTTGGTTGCCGTGACCTTTTCAGTAATATCACTTTGGTAGGCTCATCTTCTCTGTGCTGTTTCTGCATCGGTACCTTGTAAAATAATTTAATCTTATCTCCTTGAGGTACTGAAGGGCATCTATTTCTACACCAGTGGTCCATGCATTTCTAATTCATCTACTTACTTCTTTATTGGAGTATATATTATTGATGAGTATTTGGGAAACATGGTTAAGTTCAAAATGGATAAAGTTCCATGTTAAACAGTGAGACATGGCATGTTTTACATGGATATTAATTGTAGACTTTTTGTAGCAGTAAGGGTACCCAATGTTGCTATTAAAGCAGTCTCAAGTTCATAAGTTTTGTATATATGAATGCTAGTAGGTGATGGTTGTCTTGGGTTACAAGCGCATCAAGGAATGGGAGCTTACCATTAGCAATATGATCAATGAGCAGAGGACTTCAAGGAGTGAATCTACTGCAAATCCGTCTATGTGTGCGTATATTAGGCCTCGGTGGGTGGAAAAGGGGGGCCCTCTTCATGCAGATTTCCATTAGGGTACATAGAGGGTGTTCAGTTATGTCACTATATTAATGTTTTCAGGACCAGAACTTTAAAAAATATGGACTCCACTCCCTTGGAAGTGATGACACCTTCTGAAGGGACATTTCTAAAAATAATTTGAAGCCGAGGCAATCGGGAACGGAAGGAGTGAGACATTGGTCAAGTCATTTGTCGAAGTGGTAACTAAGGGTAGGAGTCTGGCTGAAGATGTGGCAAAGGAAATTGTTGGCCTTATGGGTTTTAATGTTGCTATACATATATCCTAAGCTATACACCCCGGTGATAGTATGCAGGTGGGTGGTACCCCTTATGGCATTCACAGTTTTAATACACTATCTTAGCTTTTTCTTAAGTTCCTTTGTTGGATTCCTAGTCCGCCTCTGGGATTTGGAACTTCCTTAAAAGATTTCTTCGCGCTTACAAAAACTTAAAATGATATTTTTATAATAAAATAAATTTTTGAATATACTTACCCGGTGATTATATAAGCTGCAGCTCTGCTGCCCGACAGAAAAACTCTACGCTCAAAATCCGCCAGCGATCGCTATGCAGGTAGAGGGTGTACTTCAACAGCGCCATCTGTCGTGCAGGTACTCAGTACTCAATGTAAACACAGAACTCAATTTTCTCCTCGGTCCACTGGGTCTCTATTGGGGAGGAAGGGAGGGTCCTTTAATATATAATCACCGGGTAAGTATATTCAAAAATTTATTTTATTATAAAAATAACATTTTTCAATATTAAACTTAGCCGGTGATTATATAAGCTGATTCACACCCAGGGGGGTGGGTAGAGACCAGCATTAATTGTTTACATTATTATGAGCTAAGGATTTTGTATTTCATTTTAGCAGTTATTCAAAATAACAAACATAAAATAAATAAGTACCTGGTAAGGAAGTCGACTTGAACAATTACTCTGCCTTTTTAAGTACGTCTTCCTTACTGAGCCTCGCGATCCTCTTAGGATGCTGAGCGACTCCTAGGAGCTGAAGTATCAAGGGTTGCAACCCATACTACAGGACCTCATCAAAACCTCTAATCTAGGCGTTTCTCAAGAAAAGAATTTGACCACCCGCCAAATCAACCAGGATGCGAAAGGCTTCTTAGCCTTCCGGACAACCCAAAAACAACAATAAAAACATTTCAAGAGAAAGATTAAAAAAGGTTATGGAATTAGGGGAATGTAGTGGTTGAGCCCTCACCCACTACTGCACTCGCTGCTACGAATGGTCCCAGGGTGTAGCAGTTCTCGTAAAGAGACTGGATATCTTTAAGATAAAAAGACGCGAACACTGACTTGCTTCTCCAATAGGTTGCGTCCATTATACTCTACAGAGATCTATTTTGTTTAAAGGCCACTGAAGTTGCGACAGCTCTAACTTCATGTGTCCTTACCTTCAGCAAAGCATGGTCTTCCTCATTCAGATGGGAATGAGCTTCTCGTATCAACAGTCTGATATAATAGGAAACTGCATTCTTTGACATAGGCAAAGAAGGTTTCTTAATAGAACACCATAAAGCTTCTGACTGTCCTCGTAAAGGTTTAGTTCGTCTTAAATAGAACTTAAGAGCTCTAACAGGGCATAAGACTCTTTCTAGTTCATTTCCAACCATATCTGAAAGGCTTGGAATATCGAACGATTTCGGCCAAGGACGAGAAGGTAGCTCGTTTTTGGCTAGAAAACCAAGCTGTAAAGAACATGTAGCCGTTTCAGATGAAAATCCGATGTTCCTGCTGAAGGCGTGAATCTCACTGACTCTTTTAGCTGTGGCTAAGCAAACCAGGAAAAGAGTCTTTAAAGTGAGATCTTTAAAGGAGGCTGATTGTAGTGGCTCGAACCTTTCTGACATAAGGAATCTTAGTACCACGTCTAAATTCCAACCAGGTGTAGCCAAACGACACTCCTTCGTGGTCTCAAAAGACTTAAGGAGGTCCTGTAGATCTTTGTTGTTGGAAAGATCTAAGCCTCTGTGACGGAAGACTGCTGCCAACATGCTTCTGTAACCTTTGATAGTGGGAGCTGAAAGAGATCTTTCTTTCCTCAGGTATAATAGGAAGTCAGCTATTTGGGTTACAGAGGTACTGGTCGAGGATACTGATACCGACTTGCACCAGTTTCGGAAGATTTCCCACTTCGACTGGTAGACTCTAAGAGTGGATGTCCTCCTTGCTCTAGCAATCGCCCTGGCTGCCTCCTTCGAAAAGCCTCTAGCTCTAGAGAGTCTTTCGATAGTCTGAAGGCAGTCAGACGAAGAGCGTGGAGGCCTGGGTGTACCTTCTTTACGTGTGGCTGACGTAGAAGGTCCACTCTTAGAGGAAGAGTTCTGGGAACGTCCACCAGCCATTGAAGTACCTCGGTGAACCATTCTCTCGCGGGCCAGAGGGGAGCAACTAACGTCAACCTTGTCCCTTCGTGAGAGGCGAACTTCTGCAGTACCTTGTTGACAATCTTGAACGGGGGTAATGCATAAAGGTCTAGATGGGACCAATCCAGTAGAAAGGCATCTATATGAACTGCTGCTGGGTCCGGGATTGGTGAGCAATATATTGGGAGCCTCTTGGTCATCGAGGTTGCGAAGAGATCTATGGTAGGTTGGCCCCATGTGGCCCATAGTCTCTTGCACACATCCTTGTGTAGGGTCCATTCTGTTGGAATGATTTGACCCCTCCGACTGAGGCAATCCGCCATGACATTCATGTTGCCTTGGATGAACCTCGTTACTAGAGAAAGGTTTAGATCTCTTGACCAGGTGAGGAGGTCCCTTGCGATCTCGTACAACGTCAAAGAATGGGTCCCTCCTTGCTTGGAGATGTACGCCAAGGCCGTGGTGTTGTCCGAGTTCACCTCCACCACTTTGCCTTGAAGGAGGGACTTGAAGCTTTTCAAGGCCAGATGAACTGCCAGTAGCTCCTTGCAGTTGATATGTAACGTTCTTTGATTCGAGTTCCAAGTTCCCGAGCATTCCCGACCGTCTAATGTCGCACCCCAGCCCGTGTCCGATGCGTCCGAGAAGAGAACGTGGTTGGGGGTCTGAACAGCCAGGGGCAGACCCTCTCTGAGGTTGATACTGTCCTTCCACCAAGTCAGTGATGACTTCATCTTCTCGGAAATGGGGATCGAGACCACTTCTAGCGTCTTGTCCTTTTTCCAGTAAACAGCTAGGTGAAATTGAAGGGGACGGAGGTGTAGTCTCCCTAACGAAACGAACTGTTCCAGGGATGAAAGCGTCCCTATCAGACTCATCCACTGTCTGACTGAACATCGTTCCTTCTTTAGCATGTTCTGGATGCATACCTGGGCTTGACTTGTTCTGGGGGCCGACGGAAAAGCCCGAAAAGCTTGACTGTGAATCTCCATCCCTAAATACACTATAGTTTGGGATGGGACCAGTTGGGCCTTTTCCATATTGACCAGGAGACCCAATTCCTTGATCAGATCTAGAGTCCACTTTAGATTCTCCAGACAGCGACGACTGGAAGAAGCTCTTAGAAGCCAGTCGTCCAAATAGAGGGAGGCTCTGATATCCGCTAAATGCAGGAATTTGGCAATATTCCTCATCAGCCTCGTAAACACAAGAGGAGCTGTGCTTAGGCCAAAGCACAGGGCTTGAAATTGGTAGAAAACCTTTTCGTAAACGAATCTCAGAAAAGGTTGGGATTCTGGGTGGATGGGGACGTGAAAGTATGCGTCCCTTAGGTCTAAAGAGGCCATCCAGTCTTCCTTCCTGACCGCTGCTAGAACGGACTTTGTGGTCTCCATGGCGAACGTCTGCTTTGTGACAAAGACATTCAGCGCACTGACGTCTAGCACCGGCCTCCACCCTCCTGTCTTCTTTACCACTAAGAAGAGACGGTTGTAGAAGCCCGGGGATTGATGGTCCCGGACTTTGACTACCGCTCCCTTTTCTAGTAAGAGAGACACCTCCTGCTTCAAAGCTAGTCTCTTGTCTTCCTCTCTGTACCTGGGAGAGAGATCGATGGGAGACGTTGCTAGAGGGGGTTTGCGTACAAACGGGATCTTGTACCCTTCTCTGAGCAACTTCACAGATTGTGCATCTGCGCCCCTTTTCTCCCAGGTCTGCCAGAAGTTCTTGAGTCTGGCTCCCACTGCTGTCTGAAGAAGGTGGCAGTCAGACTCTGCCTTTAAAGGACTTGGTACCTTTCTTCTTCCCACGTCTCCCTTCGGCACGAGCACCTCCTCTGCTGGAGGCTCTGCCACGAAAGGGCGGAATGAATCTGGACGCTGGAGTGTCCATCCTGGGTCTAGACAAGGTAGGCAAAGGGGTGGCTTTGCGGGCAGAGGACGCAACCAGGTCATGGGTGTCTTTCTGAATCAAGGAGGCAGCAATCTCCTTTATCAAGTCCTCTGGGAAAAGGCACTTTGAGAGAGGAGCAAACAGAAGTTCCGATCTCTGACACGGTGTTACTCCAGCTGACAGGAAAGAGCAAAGGTTTTCCCGTTTCTTGAGGACCCTGGATACGAACGAAGCCGCAAGCTCACTGGATCCGTCACGTATGGCCTTGTCCATGCAGGACATAATGAGCAAGGAAGCTTCCTTGTCAGAAGGGGAGATCTTCCTGCTCAAAGCTCCCAGACACCAGTCCAAAAAGTTAAAGACCTCGAAGGCTCTAAACACTCCTTTCAACAGATGGTCTAAGTCTGAAGGAGACCAACATATCTTAGAGCGTCTCATGGCTAGCCTGTGGGGAGAGTCTACTAGACTTGAGAAGTCGCCCTGGGCAGAGGCAGGAACTCCCAAGCCGAGAACTTCTCCCGTGGCATACCAGACGCTCGATCTGGAAGAGAGTCTCGCAGGGGGAAACGTAAATGCTGTCTTCCCAAGGTTCTTTTTGGACTGCATCCAATCTCCTAAAACTCGTAAAGCTCTCTTGGACGAGTTTCGTAAAGGCAGGCGCGGATGACTGCGTGCCTAAAGCAAACTCTGACGGAGGAGAGCGTGGAGCCGCAGACACAAACTGATCAGGATACATCTCTTTGAACAGAGCAAGAACTTTTCTAAAGTCCAAAGAGGGTTGCGTGGTCTTGGGTTCGTCGATGTCCGTATGTGGGTCGTCAATGTGTGCAGCGTCGTCATCATCAGAGAGTCCATCATCTGAAAACTGAGGAGGAAGCGGCAAAGGAGTAGGAATCGGCTGGTCAGCTGAGTCCGGCAGCACGGGTGCACGCGTGACTGAACCGGACGCAACGTCATGGAACTGTTGCCCAGTCTGTGAACTGGCAACAACCATAGCAGCGCGGGGACGCAAAGCGTCTACTCCAGACTGTCTAGTCTGCTGTGGGCGAGTAGAGGTAACCACACTGGGTTGCGGAGGTTGACGCACCGCGTCAAAACAAAACAACTTAGGCTGTTGTTGTACCTCGCGAACGTCAACGGAAGGTTCCGTGCGTCGCTGAACGTCAACATGCGGCTGGCAGGGTACACTGGAACGCATGGGTGGCGGGACTCTCACAGCTGGAGTGCGGGAGAAGGTAGCCTCAGCGTCCACCGGACGCACAACCGTGGGTGGTTGTAGGCTAGAGGTTGGTGCAGCGTCAACCTTCTCCGCACGAAAGTCCTGCATCAATGACGTTAACTGTGACTGCATGGTCTGCAGCAAAGACCACTTAGGGTCTACAGGAGCAGGTGCGGCAACAGACGGTGTTACTGCCTGATGCGGTACCGCTTTGCCTCTCTTAGGAGGTGAGCAGTCGTCGGAAGACTGCAGCGAGTCCGAACTGACCCAGTGGCTACAACTGGGCCGTTGGACTTGCGCGGAAGGGACCGACTTGCGCTTAAGAGGCCGCGAGACCTTGGTCCATGGTTTCTTACGAGAAACCTCTTCCGCAGACGAGGAATAAATGGGCTCTCTCGTCTTCGTGTGGGTGGGGCGATCTTGGGTAGATACGCCCGAAACCACGGAGGGAACGTCTGTTCGCTGATTAAAGCCTCTCGAACCCTTTGGTTGTACGACATTGCTTCTCCCCTGGGCTTGGGAGCTTGCAAGAGGTCCCGGACTGGGAGGACGACAGGCACGAACAGACGAACCCTCAAGCGCAACACTATCCACAACACTACCACTCACTTTATCACTACCCACTGCACTCTTGCACTTCAGCTCCTTGACGTCTGCCATGAGCTGGTTACGGTCACTAGCCAAGGACTCGACTCTCTCACCCAGAGCCTGGATGGCACGCATCATATCTGCCATCGAAGGTTGTTGAGTGCTAGAAGGGGGATCAGGAGCAACCACTACAGGGGAAGGAATAGGTTGTGGGGCATGAGGAGAGGAAAATTCAACGGAGCGAGATGAACTTCTCCTGACTCTATCTCTCTCTAGCCTACGTGTATATTTCTGGAATTCGATAAAATCGAATTCTGAAAGCCCAACGCATTCCTCACATCGATCTTCCAATTGACAGGTTTTATCCCGACAATTGGAACAAACGGTGTGAGGATCGATAGAGGCCTTCGGAAGACGCCTTGAACAGTCCCTAGCATTACACTTCCTGAATTTAGGGACTTGAGAAGGGTCAGCCATTTTGAATTAGTCAAAGGGGAATTCAAAAACTATCCAAAGTCGTCAACAAATAATCCGATATCAACAAAAGAATGCAAGGATGTATTGAAGATAACGTCTGCAAAGCGAAAGCTCAAAACTAGAAATGTGTACTTCACCAAAAATATGTGAAAACCAATCCAGTAAGCAACAGCGAATTTAGTAGGTCTTGCCGGTGGCATGACAGAGAGAAAATTGAGTTCTGTGTTTACATTGAGTACTGAGTACCTGCACGACAGATGGCGCTGTTGAAGTACACCCCCTACCTGCATAGCGATCGCTGGCGGATTTTGAGCGTAGAGTTTTTCTGTCGGGCAGCAGAGCTGCAGCTTATATAATCACCGGCTAAGTTTAATATGTTATTTTCCTTAGTAAAATAAATTTTTGAATATACTTACCCGGTGATCATGTAGCTGCTGCTCTGCTGCCCGACAGAAAAAACCTACGGGCGGGATACGCCAGCGATCGCTATACAGGTGGGGGTGTACAACAACAGCGCCATCTGTCGAGTAGGTACTCCAGTACTTCTTGTCAACAAAGAACCAATTTTCTCCTCGGTCCACTGGGTCTCTATGTGGAGGAAGGGAGGGTCCTTTAATTCATGATCACCGGGTAAGTATATTCAAAAATTTATTTTACTAAGGAAAATAAAATTTTTCAATATTAATCTTACCCGGTGATCATGTAGCTGATTCACACCCAGGGGGGTGGGTGGAGACCAGCATACATGTTAACATTAGAAGCTAAGTATCCCGTAATTCATTTTAGCAGTTATTCAAAATAACACACATAAAATTAATAAGTACCTGGTAAGGAAGTCGACTTGAACCATTACTCTGCCTTTTTAAGTACGTCTTCCTTACTGAGCCTCGCGATCCTCTTAGGATGCTGAGCGACTCCTAGGTGCTGAAGAATGAAGGGCTGCAACCCATACTAAAGGACCTCATCACAACCTCTAATCTAGGCGCTTCTCAAGAAAGAATTTGACCACCCGCCAAATCAACCAGGATGCGAAAGGCTTCTTAGCCTTCCGTACAACCCAAAAACAACAATAAAAAGCATTTCAAGAGAAAGATTAAAAAAGGTTATGGGATTATGGGAATGTAGTGGTTGAGCCCTCACCTACTACTGCACTCGCTGCTACGAATGGTCCCAGGGTGTAGCAGTTCTCGTAAAGAGACTGGACATCTTTAAGGTAAAATGATGCGAACACTGACTTGCTTCTCCAATAGGTTGCATCCATTACACTCTGCAGAGATCTGTTTTGTTTGAAGGCCACTAAAGTAGCGACAGCTCTAACTTCATGTGTCCTTACCTTCAGCAAAGCATGGTCTTCCTCATTCAGATGAGAATGGGCTTCTCTAATCAAAAGTCTGATGTAATAAGAAACTGCGTTCTTCGACATCGGTAAAGCAGGTTTCTTAATAGAACACCATAAAGCTTCTGATTGTCCTCGTAATGGCTTCGTACGTCTTAAATAGTACTTAAGAGCTCTTACTGGGCATAGTACTCTCTCTTGTTCGTTTCCAACCAAACTGGACAGACTTGGAATCTCGAACGATTTGGGCCAAGGACGAGAAGGGAGTTCGTTTTTAGCTAAAAAACCAAGCTGTAAGGAACATGTAGCCGTTTCAGATGTAAATCCTATGTTCCTGCTGAAGGCGTGTATCTCACTGACTCTTTTAGCTGTTGCTAAGCAAACGAGGAAAAGAGTCTTCAAAGTGAGATCTTTAAAAGAGGCTGATTGAAGCGGTTCGAACCTTGCTGACATCAGGAACCTTAAAACCACGTCTAAGTTCCAACCTGGTGTGGCTAACCGACGCTCCTTTGAGGTCTCAAAAGACTTAAGGAGGTCCTGTAGATCTTTGTTGTTAGAAAGATCTAAGCCTCTGTGGCGGAAGACTGCTGCCAACATGCTTCTGTAACCTTTGATCGTAGGAGCTGATAGGGATCTTACCCTCCTTAGGTGTAAAAGGAAGTCAGCTATCTGCATTACAGAGGTACTGGTTGAGGATACTGAATTCGCCTTGCACCAGCTTCGGAAGACTTCCCATTTTGACTGGTAGACCTTGAGAGTGGATGTCCTCCTTGCTCTGGCAATCGCTCTGGCTGCCTCCTTCGAAAAGCCTCTAGCTCTTGAGAGTCTTTCGATAGTCTGAAGGCAGTCAGACGAAGAGCGTGGAGGCTTGGGTGTACCTTCTGTACGTGCGGCTGACGCAGAAGGTCCACTCTTAGAGGAAGAGTCCTGGGAACGTCTACTAGCCATTGCAGTACCTCGGTGAACCATTCTCTCGCGGGCCAGAGGGGAGCAACCAACGTCAACCTTGTCCCTTCGTGAGAGGCGAACTTCTGCAGTACCTTGTTGACAATCTTGAACGGGGGGCACGCATAAAGGTCTAGATGGGACCAATCCAGAAGAAAGGCATCTACGTGAACTGCTGCTGGGTCCGGAATCGGTGAGCAATAATTTGGGAGCCTCTTGGTCATCGAGGTAGCGAACAGATCTATGGTGGGCTGACCCCACAGGGCCCATAGTCTGTTGCAAACATTCTTGTGAAGGGTCCATTCTGTAGGGATGATCTGAACCTTCCGGCTGAGGCGGTCTGCCATGACATTCATGTCGCCTTGAATGAACCTCGTTACAAGCGATATCTTTCGATCTCTTGACCAGGTGAGGAGGTCCCTTGCGATCTCGAACAACGTCCTCGAATGAGTCCCTCCTTGCTTGGAGATGTACGCCAAGGCTGTAGTGTTGTCGGAGTTCACCTCCACCACCTTGCCTAGAAGGAGGGACTTGAAGCTTCTCAAGGCCAGATGAACTGCCAGTAGCTCCTTGCAGTTGATGTGCAGTGCTCTTTGATCCGGATTCCACGTGCCCGAGCATTCCCGACCGTCCAGTGTCGCACCCCAGCCCGTGTCCGATGCGTCCGAGAAGAGAAGGTGGTCGGGGGTCTGAACAGCCAGTGGTAGACCTTCCTTGAGAAGAATGCTGTTCTTCCACCAAGTCAGTGCAGACTTCATCTCTTCGGATATAGGAACTGAGACCGCTTCTAGCGTCATGTCCTTTCTCCAGTGAGCAGCTAGGTGATACTGAAGGGGTCGGAGGTGGAGTCTCCCTAACGCGATGAACTGGTCCAGCGATGAAAGCGTCCCTATTAGACTCATCCACTGTCTGACTGAACATCGGTTCCTTTTCAGCATGCTCTGGATGCATTCTTGGGCTTGACTGATTCTGGGGGCCGACGGAAAAGCCCGAAAAGCTTGACTCTGAATCTCCATACCTAGATAGACTATAGTTTGGGATGGAACGAGTTGGGACTTTTCTATATTGACCAGAAGACCCAATTCCTTGGTTAGATCCATAGTCCATTTGAGATTCTCCAGACAGCGACGACTTGACGCAGCTCTTAAAAGCCAGTCGTCCAAATAGAGGGAGGCTCTGATGTCTGCTAAATGCAGGAATTTGGCAATATTCCTCATCAGTTTGGTAAACACTAGAGGTGCCGTGCTTAGGCCAAAGCACAGGGCTTGGAACTGGTATACCACCTTCCCAAAGACGAACCTTAGAAAAGGTTGGGAATCTGGGTGGATGGGGACGTGAAAGTACGCGTCCTTTAGGTCTAACGAGACCATCCAGTCTTCCTTCCTGACCGATGCTAGCACCGACTTCGTCGTCTCCATGGTGAACGTCTGCTTGGTGACAAAGACATTTAGAGCACTGACGTCTAGCACCGGTCTCCACCCTCCTGTCTTCTTCGCTACTAAGAAGAGACGGTTGTAGAAGCCCGGGGATTGATGGTCCCGGACTATGACTACCGCTCCCTTTTGTAGCAAGAGAGACACCTCTTGCTGTAAAGCTAGCCTCTTGTCCTCCTCTCTGTACCTGGGAGAGAGGTCGATGGGAGTTGTTGCTAGAGGGGGCTTGTGCAAGAATGGAATCCTGTACCCCTCTCTGAGCAACTTCACAGACTGTGCGTCTGCACCCCTGTTCTCCCAAGCCTGCCAGTAGTTCTTGAGCCTGGCTCCCACTGCTGTCTGGAGAAGATGGCAGTCAGACTCTGCCTTTTGAGGACTTGGAACCCTTCGTCTTTTTGCCACGTTGACTATCGGCACGGGTACCTCCTCTGCTGGAGGTTCTGCCACGAAAGGGCGGAATGAACCTAGACGCTGGTGTGTCCATCCTAGGTCTAGGCACGGAAGGTAAAGCTGTGACTTTACGTGCGGATGACGCCACCAGGTCATGGGTATCTTTCTGGATCAACGAGGCGGCAATCCCCTTGATCAGCTCTTCAGGAAAGAGACACTTGGATAGCGGAGCAAACATCAGCTCTGACTTCTGACATGGTGTGATCCCCGCCGACAAGAAGGAGCAAAGGTGATCTCGCTTCTTAAGAACTCCCGACACGAAAGAAGCCGCAAGCTCGCCAGATCCATCCCGAATGGCTTTGTCCATGCATGACATGATGAGCATGGCAGAGTCCTTATCCGAAGGGGAGGTCTTTCTGCTCAACGCTCCCAAACACCAGTCCAGAAAGTTGAAGATCTCAAACGCACGGAAAACTCCCTTCAAAAGATGGTCCATGTCCGAAAAGGTCCAGCAAATCTTGGAGCGTCTCATAGCCAGTCTGCGGGGAGAGTCTACCAGACTTGAGAAGTCGCCCTGGGCAGAGGCAGGAACTCCTAAGCCGAGATCTTCTCCCGTGGCATACCAGACGCTAGATTTGGAAGCAAGCTTGGTCGGTGGAAAGATGAAGGATGTCTTCCCAAGTTGCTTCTTGGCCTGCAACCACTCTCCCAGTACCCTTAAAGCTCTCTTGGATGAGCGCGCGAGTACGAGCTTCGTAAAGGCAGGAGTTGCTGACTGCATGCCCAAAGCGAACTCAGAGGGAGGTGAGCGTGGGGCTGCAGACACAAACTGGTCCGGATACAACTCCTTAAACAGGGCAAGGACTTTCCTAAAGTCTAAGGAGGGAGGCGTAGTCTTGGGTTCCTCTATGTCGGAGTGTTGATTGTCCAAATGCGCAGCTTCGTCGTCATCAGAGATTCCTTCATCCGAATGCTGAGGAGGAAGCGGCAAAGGAGGAGAAGAAAACTGAACGGCCGAATCCGGCAGCACGGGTGCATGCGTAGCTGCACTGGATCCAATATCATGCCGCTGCTGGTCAGTCTGAGAGCTGGCAACAACAAAAGCGGAGTGGTGGTGCGTGGTGGGGACTGCCGTGGGTTGCGGAGACTGCCGCATTGCGTCAAAACACGGCAGCTTGACAGCACCTTCCCACTGCTGATGCGGTAGCTCACGCATGTCAACGGAGGGTGCCGCACGTCGGCTAACGTCAACATGCGTCTGGCAGGGTCGACTGCGCATCGGTGGTGGAGCTCTCACAGCCGGAGTGTGGGAGCAGGCAGCCGCAGTGTCTGCTGAGCGCACAACCGTGGCAGGTTGTAGGTTAACGGGTGCAGCGTCAACCTTCTCAGCACGATACTCCTGCATGAAGGAAGCTAGCTGAGTCTGCATAGACTGCAGCAAAGACCACTTAGGGTCTACAGCGGTTGGTGCGGCAACAGACGGAGTGATTGCCTGCTGCGGAACCACTCTACCTCTCTTGGGAGGTGTGCAGTCTTCGGAAGACTGCGGCGAGTCCGAACTGACCCAGTGGCTACACCTGGGCCGTTGGACTCGCTCGGAAGGGACCTTGCGCTTGAGAGGTCGTGAGACCTTGGTCCAGCGTTTCTGACGAGAAACTTCTTCCGCAGACGAGGAATGAATGGGCTCACTCGTCTGTTTGTGGGTGGGACGATCTCTGCAATATACGTCCGCAACCACTGAGGGTACATCTGTACGCTGATCAAGGCCTGTCGAACCCTTTGGTCCTTCGACATTGCTTCTCCCCTGGGCTTGGGAGCTTGCAAGAGGTCCCGGACTGGGAGGACGACTGGCACGAACAGATGCACCCTCATGCGTAACACTGACACTTTTCACAGCACTTGCACTCACTACACTTCCCACTGCACTTTTCTCCTTCAACTCTTTGACGTCGGCCAAGAGTTGATTGCGGTCATTCGCTAATGACTCAACTCTGTCACCAAGAGCCTGAATGGCACGCATCATGTCCGCCATCGAGGGTTGCTGAGAGCTAGTAGAAGGGTCGGGTGTAACCACTACAGGGGAAGGAATAGGTTGTGGGGCATGGGGAGAGGAAAAATCAAAAGAGCGAGACGAACTCCTCCTGATCCTATCCTTCTCTAGCCTACGTGCATTCTTAAGGAATTCTTGAAAATCGAATTCCGAAAGCCCAGCGCATTCCTTACATCGATCTTCTAATTGACAGGCTTTACCCCTACAATTGGAACAAACGGTGTGAGGATCTATAGAGGCCTTCGGAAGACGCCTAGAACAGTCCCTAGCGCTACACTGCCTGTACTTGGGGACTTGAGTAGGGTCAGACATCTTGAATTAGTCAAAGGGGGAAATCCAAAATCTATCCAAGTCGTCAACAAATAATCCAAAATCTAATCAATAAAGCTTGATAAGGTATTGATGATAACTCCTGTACAGCGAAAGCTAATATCTAGAGAGAATACATCACCAAATAGCGTGAAAATCAACTCCAGAAACAACAGCGTATCAAGTAGGTCTTGCCGGTGGCACGACAGAGAGAAAATTGGTTCTTTGTTGACAAGAAGTACTGGAGTACCTACTCGACAGATGGCGCTGTTGTTGTACACCCCCACCTGTATAGCGATCGCTGGCGTATCCCGCCCGTAGGTTTTTTCTGTCGGGCAGCAGAGCAGCAGCTACATGATCACCGGGTAAGATTAATATTGAAAAATTGAAAATTAATGAATTCATGTTAAAATTCATGAAAAGCAGGGAGGAAGGGGGTAAAATTAATCACGACTTAAAGGTAAGTACTGTACTGTACAGTATATCTCCTCCATACGGACCAGCTCTATTCCAAAAATGTGTTCAGAAGCTGGAAAGTACAGTAGTCCAACATAATATAGGGCTGGACATCTTGCAACCCACCTATGGTGGCCTATTGAAAACATTTCTGCCTGGCAATTTGCCGGACTGGGATTCGAGTCCTAGTCCAGCTTGATAGCTTCTTGTAGTGTCTGCACCTGACCACCTTTGTGAGCTAAGGATGGGGCGGGGGTTGTGGGAGCCTATAACTCTACCTGCTGAGCTATCAGTAGCCATTGCCTAGCCCTCTCTGGTCCTAGATTGGATGGAGAGGAGGCTTGGGTGCTGATTATATGTATATATATATTCAGTCTTGAAGGCACTGTCACTGTCCCTTGCCTCTTCCATTCATGACAGCCTTTAAACCTTAATTCAACTGATCGTACTATTGCTACCTAACTTTGTTATGAATGTAACAAAAAATCTTGTATTCAGATATTAATCAAATTAGTATTCCATATTTCATGAATGTTCTTCCAATTATATCAATAAAAACTTCATTGACTGGGGGTGGGGGTGTTTCAGTCAACTAATCTCCCTAACTCTATAACAGCCACGTTATGTACAGCTATTTCTTCGTAATCTGTAATATGCTATCAAAATGTGATTAATTTGCATTGCATTTCATTTCATTTAAAGACCAATCATTTAGTTTTTTTTTCTAGCATTATTACAAATTTTTGCAGCATTTATATGGATATTTTATGCATAGACTGTCAAGCTACACTATGTGGTTTTTTTATAAATACAATATCGAACTAACATATGTAACTGCATCAATGAAGAAAATTACCTAGAAGTCAGATTAAAAGAAAATGTTAAACTTGATGAATAAACAAATGTTTAATAGGTAATCTTACCTTGTAAGGGAGCACAGTTTGCATATGGGGTTCTGACATCTAATGGTAAGAGAAGTTGGGTTACTGTCTATTATTTTGCCATCCTCTCCATTATTTTGATTATTGTTTTGTTTTTGTTTCCATTCCTATTACATGCTGTTTCTTAGCAACACCGGAGATATCACCACTAATATTGTGCCTACTACCACACATCTTGTCTGACAATAGTTTATAAGTTTACGATTTCGACACAAATAACTGCTTAGTCTTGAATAGGTATAACCACTTTTTGAAAGACCAGACATGTGACTGAGGCAGATATCAACAAACAAGGATAGCATTCAGCACACTGCCAAGCATTAGAGTGGTCAACTAACCTACCACTTATCAATGTGATTTGAAATTGTGCCCTAATTTTTAATTTTTTGTATTTAACTTTTTAATTACTATTTTTGCACACATTTGTATTGGGGGCAATCCGTAAGTTTGATGTTCGTATGTTGGAGCCTTACTGTACTGTACGGTACAGAAATAAATTTTAGTAATAAACAAATTGTGTTGATTTTCATGAATCTTAACTTCAAAGCATAATCTTACTACTGTACCGCATCTGTCATGAGATGGGAAAACAACTTTACAATATTGCCCCTAAAATATCCAACAAAATTAACCAATCTCACCTTCAAACAATGTACCAATGACATTGATAAGCAACTAGAGCCTGGTCACCTTTAGAAGGCACATGCCATTCTCTGTCTCTCATAACCACATCGATCAAACCAAAGTTAATGTAAATGTTCAAGGGGAAGATCATAGTTTAAACTAGATGAGCACAAAGTAAGCTGAATTAAATGCCAAACAAAAATAAGGACTGTTCAAACAGCTATTAACAGGTTAGTTACTGCATCAAGATACATTCATATAAATAATTACTTAGAATATAAAATTATAAAAAGTAAACAAAATAATTGTGTAAAGCCAAATAATATCCATAGCAAAAACTATAGAACTTAAATAGAAAAACTTCCTTGACTTCATACAAAGCCTTATCCACTGACAAATTTTTCATAATTCAAAAGTTGTAGCAATTCTTGCATGAGCATCAACAAAGGGACCTTTAACGAGAAAAGACGGAATTTCTCAACACGAGTTGATTATGATGTCCAATGCAGGAAAATAAGATGACAATATATTTTGGCTTTAAATCAAGCGTACTTGAATTACCTCTGGATGATGATAACTTAATGCATCATATATTCCGTACAAACTACTATTTCTCTTTTTCATGAAGCAATGAACAGTGAAATTATGGAAAAGAGACAATGAACAGTGAAATTAAGGTCTCAAAAAGCCACATAAGCCATGAAAAGGCATTTCATAAAGGTTACTGGAAATAAGTTTGAAGTCAAAAACACTTGCCACTAACATTTGCAGTTACAACTGAGAATAAGAAAATGTATAGTATTCATAACGAGACATCATCCTCCTCTTATACTATTTAAATTTCTTTAGACTATGGATAAAGGAACTGGTTCTAATGCAAAACTGAAATCTACAAAACATTACTAATAGTGCTCTACCTCTACTGTCTTCATTATCAGTACAACACACAATGCAAAGACAAACCCACATGATTCAAAACTCCATGTTTAATACCTATTGATCTGGAAAAATGTGTAGGCATGAATAGAAGACTAAAATGAGAAGTAAAGCCCTATGAAAGTCTCTTCTGATAGGTTTCATATGGACCACTTTAAAAGCAGGGTGTACTCAGGCACAGTTCTCCCAGGAGTCAATAAAATGAGAGTGAAGTTATTTAAGTTTGGCTGATAGCCAATGTGGTAATTTTGCCAACTATCCTTTTAGTTAACATGTCTGTGGTGTAAGTAACGTGTTGCTTTAATATGAACTTGGTGATATTGCAGAATATTGTCAGTAGTGATTATAAGTGATAAATCTTACACAGAAAATATTTTCATTGCCTCTTTAAAAGAGCATACTGTACATTACTTTTATAAACAGAGAATTTCATATATCAACGTGAACATGTGTTATACTGATTGGAAGTACAAAATTTAATACTTTTTGATTACGATGAAAAATATTCTTCCTCCTTCCTAAAATATTTCTTCTTTCTTCACACTTGAACAAAAGACCACAAATCCAGCTTTCTCGTTTCAGTAAAATGAATAACACAAAAACTCCAAATACGTTAAAAAATTTACTCGTAAAACAATGAAAAGCCATTATTTGACAGACACATTCAGGATACTTATGTCATCATATGGCTTGTCAGTTTTTGGGTTACATTTAACATTTGAAATATTCTGCACAACTTCCATCCCACGAATTACACGGCCAAATACAGTGTGCTTGTTGTCCAACCAGGGCTGTGAAGAAAAAGTATAATCATGTAAGACTCAAAATATTATTATAAATATATTTCATATATAAATGATAGGAAAATATAGAAATTCACAGGAAAAAAAGCAAGTATCATATATAGTACGCTTGGGTACTTTTAGTGAGATAGCAAAGTTCTAATGCTTAAACCAATAACAAATTACAAAGAATGACATTATTCAAATGTATAATGAAAAGTGAAAGGAAAATGTCATCCTCTAACAAAAATTAATTCCTGTATATATCAATATATAAGATATCTTGCATTACAACTTCAGACAAATTTTAATAATAATCAGAGTTGTAGAAGGTAAAACAGAATCTTATTAATAAAATTTCTTATTTCTACACTCACCTGATATTCATATTGCTTCTTCTCTAAAAGCTCAGTTTACTCGACCTTTACCCGTAAGGTTTTTTAAGTTTCCCATTTTCTTCTCTTCAATAAACACATGCCCTGGTAAAGGAAGGATCATTCTAGCGGCAAGTAGTAACTGCTGTGATATTCTCTGTCTCCTCAGTTTCTACAGTTGTTTGGAAGTGATCAGAGCTCCCCAAGATTTTTTGCTTATTACTGTGCATTAAGATGTTTTTGCCTGGCTTTTTTAGCAACTATGCAAGGAGTGTACACGGAAAATGTTTCTGAAAGTTCACCATCCGCATTCCTTTGTGAATTGTATAATAAGAAATAATGTGATTCAAATAACCCTTGTGAAAAGTGCATTTCACTCATGGTATTTTTGTTGTCAAAATACATTTTCAATGGCTCTGACCAAGTTAATAGTGCAAAGAGCTAAAGGGAACTTATTGCTATTTCAGGAAAAAAGCCAATATAGTAGTTGCAGTTTTCTATGTTTTGTAAAATTATAAATCTTACGTATATTTGCCTTTCATTTATCTGTTCACATAATTCTGTTTTCTAATGTAGGAACAATGAAACAGAAGAGGGTGATAGCCTGTGACTCCTATATCCATCACCCGGATGAACTGTTTATCTGAGACACCAGACCTGGTGGGGTGTTCTAGTAATTGAGAGGCTGTAGACAGAGTGATAAAAGACTTGTCAATTGGTAAAATAAAGTTATTGAAGAAAGAATCTTATCACTGTTATGGTAAAGTTAAAATACCTGTGTCAATTATATGCAAACAGTAAGAACAGGAAGGTGAACTGAGATGAAAGTGATAGCGAAGCAGTGGAAACTTTGTCGAAGATCAAATTCTGATTACAGCAGTATATTAAAGAGTGAAAAACACAAGTGAGTGAATTAAGTGTTGTACTTGCACAGATATTACTCAGTGCTTGGATATTGTAAGGTTTTTTGAAAAACAATTGTGAAATATTCTGCTTTTTTGAGATTTATATGGTGGCTTATTTACCAGTGGAATAGGACTTTCTATGAGGAGAGAAAACAATCATATGGTATTATGATGAAAATAAAATATCGTGTTAAGATGATAGAGGTTATAACTGTTTCGGTTCAGAGTGTTAAAAGTCCTTCCTTGGTATCTTTACATTTAGATATAAGTTGTTAAGATATGTTTGTAGATAAGCAAGATATTTAGTGGCGTGCTTATTGAAAAGAGGATTGGTGATATTAATTAGTTTAGGTAAATATTAGGTAGTTGTTTTTTTTCAATACTTTTGACAGTGTAAAATAGGATTTTCCAATTAATATAAGTGAGTTTTTGATGGTATAGAATTATTGCTAAAATAGATAAGTTTAGGGCTCAGATTATTATCTCGTGTAAAATTGGGAATGTATCTGACTGTACATATATGTAGATAGAGAATAGAGTAAAGTATAAGTAGAAGAACGTTTGATTCTCGTCCATAGTATGCCCAAAGTTCACTACACCAGGAAAGACTAGGCTTGTTGATTGTCGCAGGGATGACGATGATAATGACAAGCCTCCACCTTTAGACAATTCACATAATCAGCCAACTTTCATTAATGATGAGCTTCATAAGCTCTTAATGTGGCTGGCTTTCTTTGTTAAATTTCAGAAGTACAGGGAATCCTCTCTTAAGATGGTAACTCTGGTCCTACCTGTCCCATTGCCACCCTAAATGAACTCCTCAAGTCTAGTGTTCAAAGAGTTTCTTTCAGTAATTGTTCTTAAAGTTTGCTGTGCATTACAGATTCGAAAGTCTTTCACAGAACTTCAAAATCTTTAATTACTTTAGACCATTCTGCTGTTAAACCCTCGCATGCTACAATCCTCGATTGTGAGGTAGAAAACAGAGTTGGTAGCCTGGGTCCTAATATCCCTCGATTCGCTAAAGTAAGCATTACTAAATTATATCGGATTACATAGGTGGATGGCATGGGATATTGTATCATTCCCTTAAACCTTGTTGGGGTGAACAAGTTGTCCTATAAATGAATTAAATGTTTTCAAAAATACATTCAGAAGAAAATCTCCTATTCTCATAACAGAAATTCTTGGGTATTTTTGTTGTACCATTTCATCCACTTCTGCAGTCATTAACCAACTAAGTGCAAGTGTCCGTTTCTATTGATGCAAGAAGAGCTCATTAAGATACAGCCTGGCCTTGCTCATCACAAGGGACTTTGGAAGACCCTGCATAATAAGTCAACAGAAAGGCGATGAAACCAGCTAATCTACTTCTCTGCATGACAGTTCAAGACAAAAGATATATTAGTCTGCATTCTTAGAATGACAGTATTTTACAATAGAGAATGGCATAGCACACTAAAGATGACTAAATTTGAAGCTTATCCTAACAATGAATCAACCACTAAAGTCTTGAATGTCCAACAGTAATCAAGTTAAAGTTGGCTTGTTATATTACCAATGCAGAAGTGATATACTTCTGAAACGGATCTGCACTGGAACTAGTGCAAAAATTATCACTGAATACCTAATAGACAAGCAATTCTTTCAAATATAGGATGCAGTATAATGTCCTTGGAATTATTTGCTGTTCTAATCCTGAATTTCAAGGAAAATGTAGTCATCACCTTAAATATGAAGTGAATATTTCTTGAAATATGGACATACAGTAGTTGTAAAATCTTCATGCAATATGTTATTTTGATTATAAAATAAATTTTTGAATATACTTACCCGGTGATTATATAGCTGCAACTCTGTTGCTCGACAGAAAACTCTAAGGTAAAACTCGCCAGCAATCGCTACACAGGTTGCGGGTGTGCCCAACAGCGCCATCTGTCGACCAGATACCCAGTTCTCAGTGTAAACAAAGACTCAATTTTCTCCTCGTCCCACCGCGTCTCTATTGGGGAGGAAGGGAGGGTCATTTAATTATAATCACCGGGTAAGTATATTCAAAAATTTATTTTATAATCAAAATAACATTTTTCAATATTTAACTTAGCCGGTGATTATATAGCTGATTCACACCCAGGGGGGTGGGTAGAGACCAGCAATATAAGTTTACACTTTTATGAGCTAAGAGTTTTATTTCATTTTAGAAGTTATCAAAATAAAAAAAACAAAATAAATAGGTACCTGGTAAGGAAGTCGACTTGAACAATTACTCTGCCTTTTTAAGTACGTCTTCCTTACGGAGCCTCGCGATCCTCTTAGGATGCTGATCGACCCCTAGGATCTGAAGTATCAAGGGTTGCAACCCATACAACAGGACCTCATTAAAACCCCTAATCTAGGCGCTCTCAAGAAAGGACTTTGACCACCCGCCAAATCAACCAGGATGCGAAAGGCTTCTTAGCCTTCCGGACAACCCAAAAAACAACAATAAAAACATTTCAAGAGAAAGATTAGAAGGTTATGGAATTAGGGAATTGTAGTGGTTGAGCCCTCACCCACTACTGCACTCGCTGCTACGAATGGTCCCAGTGTGTAGCAGTCCTCGTAAAGAGACTGGACATCCTTAAGATAAAAAGACGCGAACACTGACTTGCTTCTCCAATAGGTTGCGTCCATTATACTTCGCAGAGATCTATTTTGTTTAAAGGCCACGGAAGTTGTGACAGCTCTAACTTCGTGTGTCCTTACCTTCAGCAATGCTTGGTCTTCCTCACTCAGATGGGAATGAGCTTCTCGTATTAACAGTCTGATAAAATAGGATAAAGCATTCTTTGACATAGGCAAAGATGGTTTCTTAACTGAACACCATAAAGCTTCAGAAAGGCCTCGTAAAGGTTTAGTTCGTTTTAAATAGAACTTAAGAGCTCTCACAGGGCATAAGACTCTTTCTAGTTCATTGCCTACCATATTCGATAAGCTGGGAATATCGAACGATTTCGGCCAAGGTCGAGAAGGCAGCTCGTTTTTGGCTAGAAAACCAAGTTGTAGTGAACATGTAGCCTTTTCTGACGAAAATCCGATGTTCTTGCTGAAGGCATGAATCTCACTGACTCTTTTAGCTGTGGCTAAGCATACCAGGAAAAGTGTCTTTAAGGTGAGATCTTTCAGGGAGGCTGATTGTAGCGGCTCGAACCTGTCTGACATGAGGAATCTTAGTACCACGTCTAAATTCCAACCAGGCGTAACCAAACGACGCTCCTTGGTGGTCTCAAAAGACTTAAGGAGGTCCTGTAGATCTTTATTGTTGGAAAGATCTAAGCCTCTGTGACGGAAGACTGATGCCAACATGCTTCTGTAACCCTTGATAGTGGGAGCTGAGAGTGATCGTTCTTTCCTCAGGTATAAGAGGAAGTCAGCTATTTGAGTTACAGAGGTACTGGTCGAGGATACAGATACTGACTTGCACCAGTTTCGGAAGACTTCCCACTTCGATTGGTAGACTCTAAGGGTGGATGTTCTCCTTGCTCTAGCAATCGCCCTGGCTGCCTCCTTCGAAAAGCCTCTAGCTCTCGAGAGTCTTTCGATAGTCTGAAGGCAGTCAGACGAAGAGCGTGGAGGCTTTGGTGTACCTTCTTTACGTGTGGCTGACGTAGAAGGTCCACCCTTAGAGGAAGAGTTCTGGGAACGTCTACTAGCCATCGAAGTACCTCGGTGAACCATTCTCTCGCGGGCCAGAGGGGAGCAACTAGCGTCAACCTTGTCCCTTCATGAGAGGCGAACTTCTGCAGTACCTTGTTGACAATCTTGAACGGTGGGAATGCGTATAGATCTAGATGTGACCAATCTAGGAGAAAGGCATCTATATGAATTGCTGCTGGGTCCGGGATTGGTGAGCAATATATTGGGAGCCTCTTGGTCATCGAGGTTGCAAAGAGATCTATGGTTGGTTGGCCCCAAGTGGCCCAAAGTCTCTTGCATACATCCTTGTGGAGGGTCCATTCTGTTGGAATTACTTGCCCCTTCCGACTGAGACAATCTGCCATGACATTCAAGTTGCCTTGGATGAACCTCGTTACTAGCGATATGTTTTGACCTTTTGACCAGATGAGCAGGTCCCTTGCGATCTCGTACAACGTCAGTGAGTGGGTCCCTCCTTGCTTGGAGATGTACGCCAAAGCAGTGGTGTTGTCCGTGTTCACCTCCACCACTTTGCCTTGAAGGAGAGACCTGAAGCTTTTCAAGGCCAGATGTACTGCCAGTAGCTCCTTGCAGTTGATATGCATTGTCCTTTGACTCGAGTTCCATATTCCCGAACATTCCCGACCGTCTAATGTCGCGCCCCAGCCTACGTCCGATGCGTCCGAGAAGAGAACGTGGTTGGGAGTCTGAACAGCCAGGGGAAGACCCTCTCTTAGGCTGATACTGTCCTTCCACCAAGTCAGGCAAGACTTGACCTTCTCGGAAATGGGGATCGAGACCGCTTCTAGCGTCTTGTCCTTTTTCCAATGAAATGCTAGGTGATATTGAAGAGGACAAAGGTGTAGTCTTCCTAATGACACGAACTGTTCCAGGGATGATAGCGTCCCTATCAGACTCATCCACTTCCTGACTGAACGTTGTTCCTTCTTCAGCATGTTCTGGATGCATAACTGGGCTTGGCTTGTTCTGGGGGCCGACGGAAAAGCCCGAAAAGCTAGACTGTGAATCTCCATCCCTAAATACACGATAGTTTGGGATGGGACCAGTTGTGACTTTTCCATATTGACAAGGAGACCCAATTCCTTGGTCAGATCTAGAGTCCACTTTAGATCCTTCAGACAGCGACGACTGGAAGAAGCTCTGAGAAGCCAGTCGTCCAAATAGAGGGAGGCTCGGATGTCCGCTAAATGAAGGAATTTGGCTACATTCCTCATCAGCCTCGTAAACACAAGAGGAGCTGTGCTTAGGCCAAAGCACAGGGCTTGAAACTGGAAGACAACCTTTTCGAAAACGAATCTCAGAAAAGGTTGGGAGTCCGGGTGGATGGGGACGTGGAAGTAGGCGTCCCTTAGGTCTAAAGAAACCATCCAGTCTTCCCTTCTGACCGCTGCTAAGACTGACTTCGTGGTCTCCATGGAGAACGTCTGCTTTGTGACAAAGACATTCAGAGCACTGAAGTCTAGCACTGGCCTCCACCCTCCTGTCTTCTTTGACACCAAGAAGAGTCGGTTGTAGAATCCCGGAGATTGAAGGTCCGAGACTCTGACCACTGCTCCCTTCTCTAGTAAAAGAGACACTTCCCGTTTCAAGGCTCGTCTCTTGTCTTCCTCTCTGTACCTGGGAGAGAGATCGATGGGGGACGTTGCTAGAGGGGGTTTCCGTACAAAAGGGATCTTGTACCCCTCTCTGAACAACTTCACAGATTGCGCATCTGCGCCTCTCTTTTCCCAGGTCTGCCAGAAGTTCTTGAGTCTGGCTCCCACTGCTGTCTGAAGAAGCTGGCAGTCAGACTCTGCCCTTAAAGGACTTGGTTCCTTTCTTCTTTCCTCGTTTCCCTTCGGCACGAGCACCTCCTCTGCTGGAGGCTCTGCCACGAAAGGGCGGAATAAAACGGTAGGCAAAGGGGTGGCTTTGCGAGCGGAGGACGCAACAAGATCGTGAGTGTCCTTCTGTATCAAAGAAGCGGCAATTTCCTTAATCAGGTCTTCTGGAAAAAGGCACTTGGAAAGAGGAGCAAACAGAAGTTCGGATCTCTGGCATGGTGTAACTCCAGCTGAAAGGAATGAGCATAGGTTTTCACGCTTCTTAAGGACTCCGGACACAAATGATGCAGCAAGCTCATTAGACCCATCACGTACGGCCTTGTCCATGCAGGACATAATGAGCAAGGAAGTCTCCTTCTCTGTCGGAGAGATCTTTCTGCTTAGAGCTCCTAGACACCAGTCTAAGAAGTTAAAAACTTCGAAGGCTCTAAAGATACCTTTCAAAAGGTGGTCCAGGTCCGAAGATGACCAACATATCTTTGAGCGTCTCATGGCAAGGCGGCGGGGAGAGTCTACTAGACTTGAGAAGTCGCCCTGGGCAGAGGCAGGAACTCCCAAGCCGAGAACTTCTCCCGTGGCATACCAGACGCTCGATCTAGAAGAGAGTCTAGCAGGGGGAAACGTAAAAGCTGTCTTCTCTAAACTCTTCTTGGACTGCAGCCATTCTCCTATCACCCGCAAAGCTCTCTTGGACGAGCGTGCGAGGACGAGTCTAGTAAAGGCAGGAGTGGTTGACGGCATGCCTAACACAAACTCTGACGGAGGAGAACGCGGAGCCACAGAAACAAACTGGTCCGGAAACATCTCTTTGAAAAGGGCCAAAACTTTCCTAAAGTCCAAAGAGGGTTGCGTAGACTTAGGCTCGTCCAGTTCTGAATGCGGTTCATCTACGTGTGCAGCAACATCATCATCAGAAAGTCCCTCATCCGATAACTGATGAGGGAACGGCAACGGAGTGGGTAACGGCTGGTTAGCTGAGTCCGGTCGCACGGGTGCATGCGTGACTGAGCCGGACGCAACGTCATGGAACTGCTGCCCAGTCTGTGAGCTGGCAACAACCATAGCAGCGCGGGGACGCACAGCGTCTACTCCAGACTGTCTGGACTGATGTGGGTGAGCAGTGGCAACCACACTGGGTTGCGGAGGTTGACGCACCGCGTCAAAACAAAACAACTCTGACGGTTGTTGAACCTCACGAACGTCAATGGAGACCTCCGTGCGTCGCTGAACGTCAACATGCGGCTGGCAGATCACACTGGAACGCATGGGTGGCAGAACTCTCTCAACTGGTGTGCGTGAGAAGGTTACCTCAGCGTCCACAGGACGCACAACCGATCGTGTGGGCGGTTGTAGGCAAGGAGCTGCACTAGCTGGTGCGGCAGCAACCTTCTCCGCACGAAAGTCCTGCATAAGAGACGTTAGTTTAGACTGCATGTCTTGCAGTAGAGACCACTTAGGGTCTACAGGAGCTGGTGCGGCGACAGACGGTGTAACTGTCTGAAGCGGTACCGCTTTGCCTCTCTTAGGAGGTGAGCAGTCATCGGATGACGGCAGCGAGTCCGAACTGACCCAGTGGCTACAACTGGGCCGTTGGACTTGTGCGGAAGGGACCGACTTGCGCTTTAACGGTCGTGAGACCTTGGTCCAGGGCTTCTTGCGAGAAACACCTTCCGAAGATGAGGTATAAATGGGCTCTCTCGTCTTAGTTAGGCAGGGGCGATCTTGGGTAGATACGCCCGATACCACGGAGGGAATGTCTGTTCGCTGATTAAAGCCTCTCGAACCCATTTGTCGTACGACATTGCTTCTCCCCTGGACTTGGGAGCTTGCAAGAGGTCCCGGACTAGGAGGACGACAGGCACGAACAGACGAACCCTCAAGCACAACACTATCCACAACACTATCACTCGGCACTTTATCACTTCCCAATGCACTTTTGCACTTCAGCTCCTTCACATCCGCCATGAGCTGATTACGGTCACTAGCAAGGGACTCAACTCTCTCACCCAGAGCTTGGATGGCACGCATCATATCAGCCATCGAAGGTTCCTGAGTGCCAGGAGGGGGATTAGGAGCAACTACTACAGGGGAAGGAATAGGTTGTGGGGCATGAGGAGAGGAAATATCAATAGAACGAGAGGAACTTCTCCTAACTCTATCTCTCTCTAGCCTACGTGTATACTTTTGGAATTCGATAAAATCGAATTCCGAAAGCCCAACGCACTCCTCACACCGATCTTCTAATTGACAGGTTTTATCCCGACAATTGGAACAAACAGTGTGAGGGTCGATAGAAGCCTTCGGAAGACGCCTTGAACAGTCCCTAGCATTGCACTTCCTAAATTTGGGGACTTGTGAAGGGTCAGCCATTTTGAATTGGTCAAAGGGGAATTCAAAAAACTATCAAAAAGTCATCAACAAAGAATCCGTTATCAAAAAGAGTTCAAGGATTTGTGTGAAGAGAAACCCTGCACAGCGAAAGCTCAAAACTAGAATAATGTACTTCACCAATTAGTTGTGAAAAAACTCCAGTTTAGCAACAGCGAGTAAGTACGTCTTGTCGATAGCACGACAGAGAGAAAATTGAGTCTTTGTTTACATTGAGAACTGGGTATCTGGTCGACAGATGGCGCTGTTGGGCACACCCGCAACCTGTGTAGCGATCGCTGGCGAGTTTTACCTTAGAGTTTTCTGTCGAGCAACAGAGTTGCAGCTATATAATCACCGGCTAAGTTAAATATTGAAAATAAGGTAATTAATTTAAAAAGTAAACAAAGGCAGTAATGCACATAGCAGTCTTTTGTGGGAAAATACCATCAGTCACTACAGGCAAAATATCATATTGGATTAACCCAGAAAACCAGGCCAATGATTAAGATTACCTGTCAATGATAAAAAACTAAAACTGGTAGAATTAAAACTTAAAATTTCTAAAATACAAAAAAATAGAGCATATCATAATGAGGGATCAATAACATAACAGACAAAGCTGTAAAAATTGTTCCATAAATAAAATCCAGCAATGTACTGTACTTTACAAATGCCTCATCTTCACGAGAGCTCAACAAATAAGGTGAAGACCTTATCTGGCTGGGTTTCCTTCAGACATAGATGATTTTGCTAATAAATCTAAACTGAAAATTAAGTATAAAGAATGGCAGTATTATATAGAAAAACAACATATAAGTTTAAGAGAGAAGTAATACCATAGGTAAGAAGATACAAAGTCTAATAAATAAATATGGCCTTACAGAAAGCTTACTGGCTGTCAGAAAGTTAATAGAATTAATGATTATTATTATTATTATTATTACTATCCAAGCTACAACCCTAGTTGGAAAAGCAGGATGCTATAAGCCCAGGGGCTCCAACAGGGAAAAATAGCCCAGTGAGGAAAGGAAATAAGGAAATAAATAAATGAAGAGAATAAATTAACAATAAATCATTCTAAAATAAGAAACAACGTCAAAACAGACATGTCATATAATAAACTATCAACAACATCAAAAACAAATATGTCATAAATAAACTATAAAAAGACTATGTCCGCCTGGTCAACAAAAAAGCATTTGCTCCAACTTTGAACTTTTGAAGTTCTACTGATTCAACCACCCGATTAGGAAGATCATTCCACAACTTGGTCACAGCTGGAATAAAACTTCTAGAGTACTGCGTAGTATTGAGCCTTGTGATGGAGAAGGCCTGGCTATTAGAATTAACTGCCTGCCTAGTATTACGAACAGGATAGAATTGTCCAGGGAGATCTGAATGTAAAGGATGGTCAGAGTTGTGAAAAATCTTATGCAACATGCATAATGAGCTAATTGAACGACGGTGCCAGAGATTAATATCTAGATCAGGAATAAGAAATTTAATAGACCGTAAGTTTCTGTCCAACAAATTAAGATGAGAATCAGCAGCTGAAGACCAGACAGGAGAACAATACTCAAAACAAGGTAGAATGAAAGAATTAAAACACTTCTTCAGAATAGATTGATCACCGAAAATCTTGAAAGACTTTCTCAATAAGCCTATTTTTTGTGAAATTGAAGAAGACACAGACCTTATATGTTTCTCAAAAGTAAATTTACTGTCGAGAATCACACCTAAAATTTTGAAAGAGTCATACATATTTAAAGAAACATTATCAATACTGAGATCCGGATGTTGAGGAACCACCGTCCTTGACCTACTTACAATCATACTTTGAGTTTTGTTAGGATTCAACTTCATACCCCATAATTTGCACCATGCACTAATTCTAGCTAAATCTCTATTAAGGGATTCACCAACCCTAGATCTCCATTCAGGGGATGGAATTGATGCAAAGAGAGTAGCATCATCTGCATATGCAACAAGCTTGTTTTCTAGGCCAAACCACATGTCATGTGTATATAGTATAAAAAGTAATGGGCCAAGAACACTACCCTGTGGAACACCGGATATCACATTCCTATAATCACTATGGTGCCCATCAACAACAACTCTTTGAGTTCTATTACTTAAAAAATCAATAATAATGCTAAGAAACGACCAACCCACTCCCAACTGTTTCAGTTTGAAAACAAGGGCCTCATGATTAACACGGTCAAAGGCAGCACTAAAATCAAGGCCAATCATACGAACTTCCCGACCACAATCAAGGGATTTCTGTACAGCATTGGAGATTGTAAGAAGGGCATCACATGCTCCAAGGCCTTTACGAAAACCAAATTGCAAACTAGGGAGTAGATGATTACCTTCAGCAAACCTATTAAGACGTTTTGCCAGAAGACGTTCAAAAACTTTAGATAATATGGGAGTTATGGAAATTGGGCGGTAATCAGTGGGACTTGAGCTACCACAAACACATTTACATAGAGGAGTAACATTACCAATTCTCCAACTAGTGCTAAAAGCTCCTCTTCTTGCTAACTTGCGCAAAATAACAGATAACTTTGGAGCTAAGAAATCTGCTGTCTTTATAAAAAACAAAGGAAAAATACCATTTGGGTCTACACCTCCATAAGCATCAAGGTCCATCAACAGAGCTTTAATCTCACGAGATCGAAAAGCTAAACTAGTTAGTTTAGCCTCAGGAAAACAGGAATGAGGAAGTTCAAGTTTTTCATTACTCTGTTTACTGTCAAAAACATCAGCCAAAAGGGTTGCCTTTTCCTTTGGACAGTGAGTGACTGAGCCATCTGGTTTAAGTAAAGGAGGAACTGTTGCATCTACACCAAAGAGTGCAGATTTAAGGGTAGACCACCATTTATGTTCCTGAGTTGTACCAGAAAGTGTTTCTTTTATGGTTAAATTGTACTCTTTTTCAGTTGAGGCATAAACTCTCTGAGCAAAAGCTCGAAGCTGAGTATAGTTGTTCCAGGTCAAATCTGATCTGTTACCCTTCCAAAGTTGATAGGCCTCCTGCTTCTCCAAAAAAGCACGTCTACAATCATCATTGAACCACGGTTTGTCCTTCACTCGGTACTTTAGCACACGAGAAGGGATACGCCTATCAATTATGTTGACTAGATTCTCATTCAAAGGGACAACAGGATCTACACTATTATATAATTGTGACCAATTCAAGCACAAAAGATCATGTAAAATCCCATTCCAGTCTGCTTGGGATTTCATATAAATTTTACAAGAATATGATATATCAGGGACAGGCTGCTCAGTCTTCACTAATAATGAAATCAAGGCATGATCAGATGTCCCGACTGGAGAACCAACCTTACCAGTTATAACGCCAGGGGAGTCAGTGTATACGAGGTCCAAGCAATTACCAGACCTGTGAGTAGCTTCATTTATGATTTGCTCACAGCCTGATTCAGAGGCAAAGTCTAAAGCTCTTAAGCCATGGCGATCGGTAGGAGAGATAGAACTTAACCACTCCCTATGGTGAGCATTGAAATCACCAACAAAGACAAAAGAAGCCTTTCTATCATCTTCTTGTATCTTAGCCATAATGGTAAGAAGACAATCGAAGATAGAATCATCCATGTCTGGATTCCGGTAGATCGAACATAAATAAAAGTTGTTATGCCTGCCACAAACTTTTATTACCTGAATCTCATGACATCCACATTGATAGCAGGGCTTATGAGAAGCAGGGTACTCGGTCCTAATATACACCGCCATTCCCCTGGCCCTAGGGATGGCATCACGTTTCAACATTATTGGCTTCTTAAAACCAGTTATAAGGAGCTCAGATGAGTGCCTCATATTAGAAACCAAAGTTTCTGAGCACAAAAGAATATCATACTGTCTGGACGCAACTGTAAGGTCTTGGATATTTGCATGAAGACCACGAATATTGCAATACAGAAGACGACATTGACGAAATCTAGGACGTACTGGTCCCGGATTTCGCTCAATGTCTCCAGACAGCATAAGAATTAATAGAAATAAAAAAGAGACATCATACTTAAAAACTAGATTAACAAGAATTATAACAAAAACAATACGTACAGAATTATAAACAAAGTGATTGATGATACCCATGGACTATAGTAAAAAGTCGGAAAAACTGGTCAACATGGAGGAGCCGATACACCATGCAAGGCTAAATACCCTCCAGGATAGCCACTTCAACTGAAGGGAGGACAGTAAGGATGGTTTTGAGAAGAAAAAGAATCAGAAAAAGGAAAAGACAACCTCTTGATAAACCACCAGGCATCCATGGCCCTTCTATTAAGCCTGCCCAACACACCATTTCAAAAAAACAAGAGGAAGAAAAAAAAAATAAGATAGAATAGTGTGCCTGAGTGTACCCTCAAGCAAGAGAACTCCAACCCAAGACAGTGGAAGACCATGGTACAGAGGCTATGGCACTACCCAAGACTAGAGAACAGTGGTTTAATATTGGAGTGTCCTTCTCCTAGAAGAGCTGCTTACCACAGCTAAAGAGTCTCTTCTACCCTTACCAAGAGGAAAGTACACTGAACAAATTGCAGTACAGTAATTAACCCCTTAGGTGAAGAAGTGTTAAGTATCTCATTGTTGTCAGGTGTATGAGGAAAGACGAGAATATGTAAAGAATAGGCCAAACTATTCTGTGTAAGTGTAGGCAAAGAAAAAATAAGCCGTGACCAGAGAGAGGGATCCAATGCATTACTGTCTGGCCAGTCAAAGGATCCAATACCTCTCTAGTGGTAGTATCTCAACGGGCGGCTGGTGCCCTGGCCAACCTACTATGCAGTATGAGAGTCTGAGTTTGCAAAGTTTTGAATACTATAGTGTAGTTAAACTTTATCTTGATGCACAAGAGCAACAGTTAAGACTCAAAACACTCGCCTTCTTTGGGACGGGCTGATTCACATGTTTCCTTGAGGCTGAAGGTAAAGCACAAGGCCAAATCATTCATAAACCCACGAATAGTATAAAAACAAAATGTCTTTTTGATCTTTAAGGGTAAACATACCTTAAGAGATTCTACATGCAGACTACTGGGGAGAGCACTGGCCTACAGAGCAACTGTGCAAGGACCATAAGGACAAAAATTTATTAATTCTTTTATAAGTAATTCAAAGAGACCAAAGTTACATTTATAAAATCTAAAAGGGCTAACTCAACGAAGATGTTTATTAGTGATAGGGGAAAGTTGGAACAAGATATAGGGATAAGTTGGATGCCTTGGGTGGGCAGAGAGCATAGGAATAGATAAAAAGTAAAAGGGATAAAGTTATGTAGCTGGGGGACAAATAAAACCTTAATTACTACCTCCAGTGTGGTGTTCAAGTCACACTGTAGTTAGTACATCACTAAAAACTTAGTTGTTTAAAGATGACTTAAGTCGTGAAAAAATATGAATAAGCTTTAACAAGTTATCTATTCACATACTGTGGGAACAACAGTGATGAAGAATTGAGATCCATTAGTATTGGGACCAGCATTGGCCATGCTGACTGTATATGGACGATCATGTCGAAGTGATGGATGGAACTCGTCTTCAAACTCTCCTCCCCAGATGCTCTCTCCACCAACCCCCGTGCCTGAGGGAAAAAATTATATAATTAATGGTCATCTGAGAACTATTCTACCTAATAAACAAAATACCTCTGAATATACTAATGCAAATTAAATTATAGCTCACTTGAAATAAAAATATTTTGTCTAATATGTGAATATGATACAACGAAATGTCGAAAAACATGCAAACAGTGTGGAATTGAGCTTCAACTGGAATCTATGCTCAACATGATAAAAAATCATTGATGCAAGAGATCACTAAACTGATCAGTCCTACTAAATATCTGCCTAGATTTTAAGATAGTTTTAAAAATTAGACACTGTGAAACGTTGAAAAAATCAGAAAGACGATTAAACAATTTAGAATTTTCAGCAGAGCGCAAGGGAATAAGACTTATCACTTTGCATTTTGTGTTAACCATGAGATAGAATGTCTAAAAAAGAGAAATTACATTTAATCTTAATCTGAAATCAGGGAGTTACATCTAATCTCAATAAACTACAGCTAAAAAAATATGGGTCTTGGTTCCAAGACTTACCAAGAGGGTCTCCAGTCTGAATCATAAACTGTTTGATAATACGATGAAAAAGATGTCCGTTGTAGTAGCCATTCTTAGAATGAACGCAGAAATTCTCCACAGTCTTTGGACATTCCTTTGGGAAGAGCTTCAGAGTAATATCTCCAAGAGATGTGTGAATTATGGCAGTCTCATAGAGTCTCTGTCCACCTGAAAATAATAAAATGATACAATAAATCTAAAAAAAGTACTGTATCTTTATTTGAATCTTGATCTTAATACTAGATGTCAGATCATTATGTATTATACAGTACTGTACTACGCAATACCAAAGAGAACAGTACAAAGTTAAATGCATTTACAGCATGGCCTTAACCTGTCCCAAAACGAAATAAAATCCAACACTTAACACCCCCCAAAAAATAAGTAATATAGAAATGAATAAATCCAACACATATTCAACATAACCTGTATGATCATAAGAAGTTTTACATCTGTTGTTTGCTTCAGGTGATTAGACACGAAATTAGTTATGTTCATTATCTTCTATTGTGCACTCCGTCTTCATGAATACTCAAAGCTAAGTCTTTATCTATTACCCCTTTCAATAATTTCCTGAACCTCTTCACAAGTCTGTCCTGACTCTTTCATAATTACTGTTTTCCTGACTATCTGTCCCACATCCTACTTATCACATATTCAAAATATCTTAATCTCTGAGTTCTCAGTATTTTTTTCCAGCTTCTGCACATCACATTTCTCCCCTAAGTCCTCATTTGTATGATCTTTCAACTGTATTCCAACTGTTAAGCTTAATATTCTGATGTCACACCTAATCAAATCTATTGTCATCTGCTAGTATTGGAGGTGCTTTGAATGAGTTTAATCAAACGCTTAAAAAGTCCACCAAGAGTCATTAAAAAACTCATGAAGTTCACCTGAGGGATTTATTTTATGAGGAAAGATGTAAAATGAAATAAAGTAAAGTTGGATATATTGTACAATTTAGCATCTTTAGACTAAGAAGAGGAGACAAAAAGTTAAAGAGAGCGAGTGATGAAACTGGGGACAAAAAGATACAAAAATAAATTGTCTATTCTATGTTGTACTTGGAAAAGAACAAAGAACAAAGTTAGTGATACACTTGTATCCTTACCTCCTTGTTCAGTTGCAGCAATAATGTCTTCTTTGGAAGGCTTCTCATTAAACACATCACGATCAGTGTCAACACTCTTCGTATCGGTTGCATCTCTCCGCGTAAAGAGGTAGAAGCGATTTTTTCTGAATGCCGTTGCAACCAGAGTTGGGTCTGCTTTTACAGAATCTAAGGCTGGGTTATCTGAGGCTTGCATTTCCATAGTGATGGTACCTTTATTTTTCTTTACTTTTCCCTGAAAATAAAAGAATATACAATATAGTGAAATAGCATCTGAGACTTGAATTTTCTTTCCATAAATTGTCCTTACAGAATAAAGTCCAACTGAAATATAATATGAAATATAAAACCAATATAAACATGACCTAACTTTGATTACAATATGCTAAAATATATATAAGTCTCTTTTATGTTATAAGTTCATTCAGAATAATAGGTTTCATAACTTTAAACAATCCTACCAAAAGTAAAATTTTCTGATTCTATTTCCTTATGGGCAGAAGTAACCCGTACCAACTAATAAAACCTGATTTATCACTTACCTGGAATAAGGAAAGATTCAATATTCGTAAATTTTCAGGTTTGCCAATTGTCCTCACAAGACGATTAGTGTACAAGTTAACAACTTTCACCCCCAGCATAGTGGCATAAAGTAGAAAATGACCACTTTCATCATAAACCAGGTTGCAGACACCTAAAGCACCGCCTTTCTCAACGTCCCTCTCCACGGCCATTCTGTTGTAATAGAAAGATTCAAATATTAACTGTATTTCTTGCAGATTTTACCTCTCTGAAATCTCAAAGATTGATATGGTTTGGACATGCGATGAGAAGGAATAAGGAAAAATTAGTCAGGAAAGTAATAGATATTGAATTAGAACTTATACAATTAATAGGAAGGCCTACAAGATAATAGTAAAAGAGTATGAATAAAGACCTACAACAGATAAGGATTCAGGTGCAAAGAACAGACAAATAAACAGAAAAGGAATCTATCTTATTATATGCCTAATAATGGATAGGAAAAATCTGCCATTAAAATGTTATTGATGATTTCTTAACGGATAATCACATATAAAAAACCAAAGAATAGAATTAATCCTCATTCCTTTTCATCACTTTTTAAATGCCTTTAAAAAATTATGTCCTCTTTTACAATGGAATTCACCTCAATACTTAAAACATATTTACATTTCTTTTTTAAGTACAACATGAAGTGAACTAATAAACAAATCTACCCAATAGCTAATAATATATATTGTTTTTTACTAATTGGAGAAGGATGACTGGATTGATGGTGATGGGGCCAGGGAGGCGATTCCTTACCAAGGAAAAGATGTGCACTTGCACTATAAAGTAAAAGATAAGTTGGAGAGCAGGATTGATCTCGCCTACAGATTTTGATCGTGAATGAAAATTGAAGATGGATCAATTAAAAGTTTAGGGGAATATAGAGAACAGATGAAAAGTGCAAGATAGAAAGAATTGCACCTTGGGATTAGGGAAAGATAAATTAAACCATTAGTAACATCTATAAATTAATAAGCAAGGGATACTGTAAGCAGTTTGTCTCGGAAGGGAATACTTCAATAACTAGAACCGGGACATAGTAAAGAGCATACATTCGCCACTGCTGCCTTTGCCACCAAGAAAACTGATGATGTTGTGGGTATTTGATTAAAACCACAGTATATCAAAAGATAGGCAATTGAATTTTGTGTATTTTGGCACTAATTTCACGTAAATCAGAAAAGAATTAACCACAATATGGTAAAAAGACATTTTTTACCTTTGTGTGACCTTGTCTTTGACATCTGACCCAATCACTCCCAAAATCTAATTAAATTGTCCTTGGATTATGTCTAACCATCCCACAAAATTTCATGAGATTCGACAAAATAGTTTTTGAGTTATGCAAATCACAAACACACAGGAAGGCATACAAACAAACAAGAAAACTGATGATGATGATGTGGGTATTTGATCCCAAAGCAAAAATATCACAAAATAGGTAATTAAATTATGTACATTATGGCCCTAGTTTCATGCAAATCAGATAAAAATTGGCCACAATATGGCACAAATTGTCCTTGGATCATGGCCAAACATCCCACCAAAGTTCATGATTTGGTCAAATTTTTTTTTTTTTTTTTTTAGCTATGTGAATCACAAACACAAAGAGACATACAAACAAATAAATACATAAACAAGGGTAATGCCATCAATATATCGTACTGTATATCATAAGATAGGCAATTAAAATACTGTGTGCACATTTTGTCCGTAGTTGCAAATTGGATAAAAATTTTCCACGATATACCAAAAAAAAAAATTTTTTTACCTTTTCGTGACCTTGACTTTAGACCCAATCACTCCCAAAATCTATTCAAATTGTCCTTGGATCATGGTGAATCATCCCAACAAATTCTATGAGATTTGGTCATATAGTTTTTGAGTTTGGAGATTTGTGTTTTACCTTTTTGTGACCTTGGCCTTGACTTTTGACCTAATCACTCCCAAAATCTAATCAAATTGTCCTTAGATTGTGATCAATCATCCAATCAAATATCATGAGATTCGGTCAAATAGTCTTCGTCTTTGAGTTGTGCGTATCACATACACAGACATAGAGACATAAGTCTATTAAAACATGAACTTCGCCACAACGAAGTTGGTGAAGGTAATTAAATAGCTGGCTCTAACTACTTCCAGCAGTACTATTGAATGGAATAATATGCTTAAAAAAGACATCTTTAAATCTAAATGATCTTATCTTGATTACAACAAAATATCTACATAAGTGTTTTTATAGTTTATAAATGACATATGTTTTGATGTTGTTAGTTTTTAGAATGATTTATTGTTATTTTTTTTTCTCATCAATTATTTATTTCCTTGTTTCCTTTCCTCACTCGGCTATTTTTCCCTATTGGAGCCCTTGGGCTTATATCATCTTGCTTTTCCAACTAGGGTTGTGGCTTGGCTAGTAATAATAATAATAATAATAATAATAATAATAATAATAATAACAACAACAATAATAATAATTATACATACATACATACACATACTAAGGCCCTTCCCCCAATTTTGGGGGGTAGCCGACATCAACAAAGAAACAAAAACAAAAAGGGGACCTCTACTCTCTACGTTCCTCCCGCCTAACCAAGGACTCAACCGAGTTCAGCTGGTACTGACCTTCTTCCAAATTCCATATTTGGTATTTGTTGCTTCTTCTGTTGCAACTCTATGTAATGTTGCAAACTTTCATCAAACACTCGGGTTAATTTTCCGGTTAAAAATTTGAAGACACGGACCTGTATGGAGACAATAATTCATATGAGTACAAGACCAGTTCATAAAACCTTTGCAATATAATACTCTACTCATCTGAAATCAATTCCTCACCTCTAATTCTCAACTTGAATTACACAAAATTCCATTTGATTTCTAGTTACAGTATATCCATGAGAGGTCCTTAATAGGCACTGATACATATTTGATCACAACCAAAATTTACTATAACAAGACGAATGTTTAAGTGGAACAAGAAAAAATAAAGGGATTATGTTTCATGACAAAACCCTGGTAAGAGGAAACATAATCTTATAAAATCCCCAATTTATGCCCTAAAATCAAAATAAATCATCATCAAAGAGAATTTATTATAATTATAAGTAGCAGGGTCAAGACTGAAACTGCTTGTCAATAATATATCTAACAGTCTATCTAGAATTGATTGCTGATGCTACAACCCACTGCTCAGGGGTTAAAGCTGCTTGTTAATGGTACTTTAGGTTTAGATTGTAAAGTGTAGTACTGTATTTAAATCAAAAGAAGAATTAGGACATGGCCATAAAATAGAAATAACAGCCTGAAAAGTAAAAAAAAAAAAATATCCATTACAGTTTTATATATAAACAGGACAAGGTAAGATATACAAAACCTGCAGTTAAGATCAGTGTAAAAAGTAAGTTAGTAATTTCTTAATATTTTTGGGAAGCTACATTAAATATCTCCAACATCTCCATGTACAACTACCAATATTCATAAACTAATGTGAAGGCCGAAACATAACTGACGTTACTCAATAGACTGAGGCAACCACCTTCACTCACTTTATTTTCCTAACATTTTCATTGGAAAAAAAGTTACGCAACATTTGAATTATAAGTCTTTGTAAAGTTAAATTCCTTGGATACTAGTGTAACTATAAAAATCAGTTATCAAATAATATGTTATTTTCATTAGTAAAATAAATTTTTGAATATACTTACCCGGTGATCATATAGCTGTCAGCTCTGCTGCCCGACAGAAAAACCTAAGGACGAAATACGCCAGCGATCGCTATACAGGTGGGGGTGTACATCAACAGCGCCATCTGTCGAGCAGGTACTCAAGTACTCCATGTCAACACAGAACCAATTTTCTCCTCGGCCCACTGGGTCTCTATTGGGGAGGAAGGGTGGGTCCTTTAATTTATGATCACCGGGTAAGTATATTCAAAAATTTATTTTACTAATGAAAATAAAATTTTTCAATATTAAACTTACCCGGTGATCATATAGCTGATTCACACCCAGGGGGGTGGGTAGAGACCAGCATATATGTTAACATTAAGAGCTAAGTATTTCGTATTTCATTTTAGCAGTTATTCAAAATAACAAACATAAAATTAATAAGTACCTGGTAAGGAAGTCGACTTGAACAATTACTCTGCCTTTTTAAGTACGTCTTCCTTACTGAGCCTCGCGATCCTCATAGGATGCTGAGCGACTCCTAGGAGCTGAAGTATGAAGGGTTGCAACCCATACTAAAGGACCTCATCAAAACCTCTAATCTAGGCGCTTCTCAAGAAAGAATTTGACCACCCGCCAAATCAACCAGGATGCGAAAGGCTTCTTAGCCTTCCGGACAACCCAAAAAACAACAATAAAAAACATTTCAAGAGAAAGATTAAAAAGGTTATGGGATTAGGGGAATGTAGTGGTTGAGCCCTCACCCACTACTGCACTCGCTGCTACGAATGGTCCCAGGGTGTAGCAGTTCTCGTAAAGAGACTGGACATCTTTAAGGTAAAATGATGCGAACACTGACTTGCTTCTCCAATAGGTTGCATCCATTATACTCTGCAGAGATCTGTTTTGTTTGAAGGCCACTGAAGTTGCGACAGCTCTAACTTCATGTGTCCTTACCTTCAGCAAAGCATGGTCCTCCTCATTCAGATGGGAATGAGCTTCTCGAATCAAAAGTCTGATATAATAAGAAACTGCATTCTTCGACATAGGTAAAGAAGGTTTCTTAATGGCGCACCATAAAGCTTCTGACTGTCCACGTAATGGTTTAGTACGTCTCAAATAGTACTTAAGAGCTCTTACAGGGCATAGTACTCTTTCTTGTTCATTTCCAACCAAATTAGCAAGGCTTGGAATATCGAACGATTTGGGCCAAGGACGAGAAGGAAGTTCGTTTTTGGCTAAAAAACCAAGCTGTAAGGAACATGTAGCCGTTTCAGATGTAAATCCAATGTTCCTGCTGAAGGCGTGTATCTCACTGACTCTTTTAGCTGTTGCTAAGCAGACGAGGAAAAGAGTCTTCAAAGTGAGATCTTTAAAAGAGGCTGATTGAAGTGGTTCAAACCTTGCTGACATAAGGAACCTTAGTACCACGTCTAAGTTCCAACCTGGTGTGGCCAACCGACGCTCCTTCGAGGTCTCAAAAGACTTAAGGAGGTCCTGTAGATCTTTGTTGTTGGAAAGATCTAAGCCTCTGTGACGGAAGACTGTTGCCAACATGCTTCTGTAACCTTTGATCGTGGGAGCTGAAAGGGATCTTTCCTTCCTTAGGTATAAAAGGAAGTCAGCTATCTGAGTTACAGAGGTACTGGTTGAGGATACTGATTTCGACTTGCACCAGCTTCGGAAGACTTCCCACTTCGACTGGTAGACTTTGAGAGTGGATGTCCTCCTTGCTCTAGCAATCGCTCTGGCTGCCTCCTTCGAAAAGCCTCTAGCTCTCGAGAGTCTTTCGATAGTCTGAAGGCAGTCAGACGAAGAGCGTGGAGGCTTGGGTGTACCTTCTTTACATGCGGCTGACGCAGAAGGTCCACTCTTAGAGGAAGTGTTCTGGGAACGTCTACTAGCCATTGCAGTACCTCGGTGAACCATTCTCTCGCGGGCCAGAGGGGAGCAACCAACGTCAACCTTGTCCCTTCGTGAGATGCGAACTTCTGCAGTACTCTGTTGACAATCTTGAACGGGGGGAACGCATAAAGGTCTAGATGGGACCAATCCAGAAGAAAGGCATCTATGTGAACTGCTGCTGGGTCCGGAATCGGTGAGCAATAAATTGGGAGCCTCTTGGTCATCGAGGTTGCGAACAGATCTATGGTAGGCTGACCCCATAAGGCCCATAGTCTGTTGCAAACATTCTTGTGAAGGGTCCACTCTGTTGGGATGATTTGACCCTTCCGGCTGAGGCGGTCTGCCATGACATTCATGTCGCCTTGAATGAACCTCGTTACTAGGGATATGTTTCGATCTCTTGACCAGGTGAGGAGGTCCCTTGCGATCCCGTACAACGTCATCGAATGAGTCCCTCCTTGCTTGGAGATGTACGCCAAGGCTGTGGTGTTGTCGGAGTTCACCTCCACCACCTTGCCTAGAAGGAGGGACTTGAAGCTTCTCAAGGCCAGATGAACTGCCAGTAGCTCCTTGCAGTTGATGTGCAACGTTCTTTGATCCGCATTCCACGTGCCCGAGCATTCCCGACCGTCCAATGTCGCACCCCAGCCCGTGTCCGATGCGTCCGAGAAGAGAAGGTGGTCGGGGGTCTGAACAGCCAGTGGCAGACCCTCCCTGAGGAGAATGTTGTTCTTCCACCAAGTCAGTGAAGACTTCATCTTCTCGGAAATAGGAATCGAGACCGCTTCTAGCGTCTTGTCCTTTCTCCAGTGAACAGCTAGGTGAAATTGAAGGGGTCGGAGGTGGAGTCTCCCTAACGCGATGAACTGGTCCAGTGATGAAAGCGTCCCTATCAGACTCATCCACTGTCTGACTGAACATCGGTCCTTCTTCAGCATGTTCTGGATGCATTCTTGGGCTTGACTGATTCTGGGGGCCGACGGAAAAGCCCGAAAAGCTTGACTCTGAATCTCCATTCCTAGGTATACTATAGTTTGGGATGGGACGAGTTGGGACTTTTCCATATTGACCAGGAGACCCAATTCCTTGGTCAGATCCAGAGTCCACTTTAGATTCTCCAGACAGCGACGACTTGACGCAGCTCTTAAAAGCCAGTCGTCCAAATAGAGGGAGGCTCTGATGTTTGCTAAATGCAGGAATTTGGCAATATTCCTCATCAGTTTGGTAAAAACTAGAGGTGCCATGCTTAGGCCAAAGCACAGGGCTTGGAACTGGTATACAACCTTCCCGAAAACGAACCTTAGAAAAGGTTGGGAATCTGGGTGGATGGGGACGTGAAAGTAAGCGTCCTTTAGGTCTAACAAGACCATCCAGTCTTCCTTCCTGACCGATGCTAGAACCGACTTTGTCGTCTCCATGGTGAACGTCTGCTTTGTGACAAAGACATTCAGAGCACTGACGTCTAGCACCGGTCTCCACCCTCCTGTCTTCTTCGCCACTAAGAAGAGACGGTTGTAGAAGCCCGGGGATTGATGGTCCCGGACTATGACTACCGCTCCCTTTTGTAGTAAGAGAGACACCTCTTGCTGTAAAGCTAGTCTCTTGTCCTCCTCTCTGTACCTGGGAGAGAGGTCGATGGGAGTTGTTGCTAGAGGGGGCTTGCGCAAGAATGGAATCCTGTACCCCTCTCTGAGTAACTTCACAGACTGTGCGTCTGCACCCCTGTTCTCCCAGGCCTGCCAGTAGTTCTTGAGCCTGGCTCCCACTGCTGTCTGAAGAAGGTGGCAGTCAGACTCTGCCTCTAGAGGACTTGGAACCCTTCTTCTTGCTCCCACGTTGACTTTCGGCACGAGCACCTCCTCTGCTGGAGGCTCTGCCACGAAAGGGCGGAATGAACCTTGACGCTGGAGTGTCCATCCTGGGTCTAGGCACGGAGGGCAAAGAGGTGGCTTTGCGTGCGGATGACGCCACCAGGTCATGAGTGTCTTTCTGGATCAAGGAGGCGGCAATCTCCTTGATCAACTCTTCAGGGAAGAGACACTTCGAGAGCGGAGCAAACATAAGTTCCGACTTTTGACATGGGGTGACTCCAGCTGACAAGAAGGAGCAAAGGTGATCCCGCTTCTTGAGGACCCCGGACATGAAAGAAGCCGCAAGCTCACTAGAACCATCCCGTATGGCTTTGTCCATGCAGGACATAATGAGCATGGAAGTTTCCTTATCAGAAGGGGAGGTCTTCCTGCTCAAAGCTCCCAAACACCAGTCCAAGAAGTTAAAGACTTCGAATGCACGGAAAACTCCTTTCATAAGATGGTCCATATCCGAAGGAGTCCAGCAAATCTTGGAGCGTCTCATAGCCAGCCTGCGGGGAGAGTCTACCAGACTTGAGAAGTCGCCCTGGGCAGAGGCAGGAACTCCTAAGCCGAGAACTTCTCCCGTGGCATACCAGACGCTAGATCTGGAAGCAAGCTTGGCCGGGGGAAACATGAAGGTTGTCTTCCCAAGTTGCTTTTTGGACTGCAACCACTCTCCCAGTATCCTTAAAGCTCTCTTGGACGAGCGAGCGAGTACGAGCTTCGTAAAGGCAGGTGCTGCTGACTGCATGCCTAAAGCGAACTCAGAGGGAGGCGAGCGTGGTGCTGCAGACACAAACTGATCCGGATATAAATCCTTGAACAGCGCAAGCACTTTCCTAAAGTCTAAGGAGGGAGGCGTGGTCTTGGGTTCGTCGATGTCCGAGTGTTGGTCGTCAAGATGTGCAGCTTCGTCATCATCAGAGAGTCCATCGTCTGAATGTTGAGGAGGAAGAGGCAAAGGAGTAGGTAAAAGCTGGACGGCTGAGTCCGGCAGCACGGGTGCATGCGTGGCTGCACTGGACCCAACGTCATGCAACTGTTGGTCCGTCTGAGAACTGGCAACAACTGAATGGGGGCGCAAAGCGTCTACTCCTGACTGTGGTCGGATAGCGGAGACCACCGTGGGTTGCGGAGGCTGACGCACCGCGTCAAAACACGGCAACTTAACTCCACCCTCCTGTTGTTGTGGTAGCACACGAACGTCAACGGAGGGTTCCGTGCGTCGGTGAACGTCAACATGCGTCTGGCAGGGTCGACTGCGCATGGGTGGAGGAGCTCTCAGAGCTGGAGTGTGGGAGCAGGCAGCCTCAACGTCTGCTGGGCGCACAACCGTGGTAGGTTGTAGGCTAACGGGTGCAGCGTCAACCTTCTCCGCACGATACTCCTGCATAAAGGAAGCTAACTGAGTCTGCATAGACTGCAGCAAAGACCACTTAGGGTCTACAGCAGCTGGTGCGGCAACAGACGGAGTTACTGCCTGTTGCGGTACCACTTTGCCTCTCTTAGGAGGTGTGCAGTCGTCGGAAGACTGCAGCGAGTCCGAACTGACCCAGTGGCTACACCTGGGCCGTTGGACTTGCTCGGAAGGGACCTTGCGTTTAAGAGGCCGTGAGACCTTGGTCCATCGTTTCTGGCGTGAAACCTCTTCCGCAGACGAGGAATGAACGGGCTCACTCGTCTTCTTGTGGGTGGGACGATCTAGGCAAGATACGTCCGAAACCACGGAGGGAACGTCTGTCCGCTGATTAAAGCCTGTCGAACCCTTTGGTCGTACGACATTGCTTCTCCCCTGGGCTTGGGAGCTTGCAAGAGGTCCCGGACTGGGAGGACGACAGGCACGAACAGACGCACCCTCATGCGTAACACTGACACTTTTCACTGCACAAACACTCACTTCACTTCCCACTGCACTCTTACCTTTCAACTCCCTGACGTCAGCCATGAGTTGATTGCGGTCATTCGCCAATGACTCGACTCTCTCACCTAGAGCCTGGATGGCACGCATCATATCTGCCATCGAAGGTTGATGAGAGCTAGCAGGGGGGTCGGGTGCAACCACTACAGGGGAAGGAATAGGTTGTGGGGCATGGGGAGAGGAAAAATCAACTGAGCGAGACAAACTCCTCCTGATCCTATCCTTCTCTAGCCTACGTGCATATTTCAGGAATTCTAGAAAATCGAATTCCGAAAGCCCAACGCATTCCTCACATCGATCTTCCAATTGACAGGCTTTACCCCTACAATTGGAACAAATGGTGTGCGGATCGATAGAGGCCTTCGGAAGACGCCTTGAACAGTCCCTAGCGCTACACTTCCTGTACTTGGGGACTTGAGAAGGGTCAGACATCTTGAATTAGTCAAAGGGGGGGATTCAAAATCTATCCAAGTCGTCAACAAATAATCCAAAATCCAATAAAAGAATGCAAGGAAGTATTGAAGATAACTTCTGCACAGCGATAGCTAATAACCAGAAATGAATACTTCACCAAATAACGTGAAAATCAATCCAGAAAACAACAGCGTATTTAGTAGGTCTTGCCGGTGGCACGACAGAGAGAAAATTGGTTCTGTGTTGACATGGAGTACTTGAGTACCTGCTCGACAGATGGCGCTGTTGATGTACACCCCCACCTGTATAGCGATCGCTGGCGTATTTCGTCCTTAGGTTTTTCTGTCGGGCAGCAGAGCTGACAGCTATATGATCACCGGCTAAGTTTAATATTGAAAAATCTACAAGTAATTTTAATAATTTTATACATGATGATTAAATACTATTCCAGTTCAACATACCTTTTTATCTGCACCAAGAGTGGCAAACTGGGATCCTTGAGGAGAAATTGCCATACATCTTGGGAATGTTTTATTCTTCACAAATTCAAACAAATCAGTATCTAATTTTGACTCGAACTTGACGCATGTGGCTGTCTGATACTCGTTCTTTGTTCCGGACCAGTACTCAATCATACCAATCTCATCAACCGAAATTATAACATCGTAGATCACATTGTACTGGAAATAAAGTATATACGGTTCAGTATATCATTTAGCAATATAATTCTACGAATATTCGATAAATTATGTTACAAATTACAAGTATCTAAATTATGGCAAAAGAAAAACATTAACTATATCTGTCCAATAGAAGGTCCTCCAAAGCTAAACAATGATGATGAGCATCTAAAGAAATTATAATTGTGTCACATGAATATCAAATTCATGAAGGTTTCCAAAGACATTTCAGATATAATCTTCATGGCATTTAAGAAATAATTCCCACTGAACAAAAAGCAATGCAATAGAGTTTCAATTATAGAATTAGCATGCTCTTGAGCATATTGTTATTTCTTTCTGTTTATTTGTGTGATCAAATTATCTTTTTTTATGGGCCACAATAATGAGGGGGAATTCAGCTATCAATGAAAAAATTCCAAGAGCACTTTAGGTGGTGACTATTTGAATATGCAAAAAGGAACAAGACTACAGTGAAATGTCTTGGGGAATAGAAAGAACCAGAGTTAGCAGAGTCCTGCTGAAGACAACAGGATCAATGAAGGAGCATCAAAGAGAGATATGAAGGAGTTAGGACTTGGAAAATCTGTAATGGAAAGGAGTCTCTGTGAAAGACATAACAGGGCAAACCTCGCATAGTATTACTGAAGGGTTAAGTGTTCTTGCTAGTTAAAGTTCACATTACAGTATTCAAAACTGTGCATCATAAATGATTATGAACATTTTAATATTCAATTTCTTATATATTTTACGCTTGAAATAAAGCATTGTAAAGTTTAGTACTTTAATAATATTTCAAATGAAAAGACAATAAATTCATACTGTACCTACTTCACAATAGTCACTAAAATTCATAATGGGTCCAAAATGTACTGTATAATAATATTTTTTTTCTTTCAGCACATATCTTTTTTATTCAAGAACATGCACTAAAATGAAAGGTCTTATCAAAATAGAAAAAAAATATACAACTAAAAAAAAAAAGATATACAAAATGTGTTATTCTAATTAATCTAGTCAGACTACCAATACTCATTTCTTGATTCTCTCAAGAGATAATCTGAAGGAATAGCTACTAAGGAATGGGTGAACATTCAAGCAACATGAAATGCTAGTTGAACAGCAGACAATCTTAGAAATCCTTTCACCCACATAGAAAGGAGGAAAGGGCCTTGGCTCTTCGATGTTCAGCCTTAGGATCTAAATTCTGAGCAAAACTGACAAGATACATAAAAAGGGATGATGTAAAGAACGGTGCACTTCATATAGAATTACTGTATTCCCTCAGAGGTTGGATGATGAAAATAAACTATTATTAATTTACTATCTAAAATCTTATAAAAATATGCTAATTATCCAGTATCCACCAGTGATGGGTTCAACCCCTTTCTTTACCTTGATGATTGTAACCGGCTTGGTGTGTAAAGAATCGAGCACATGCAGCGGGACATTTGTCCCATGTCCATCAAAGATATAAATCTTAGGAGACTCCGCATCTGACACCGCGACCGTGTGCAAAGGATCAGATATTGGGTGAATCCACTCAGCAGTGTTTGGGACAAAATTAAGTTTCATCATGTTTATCATATCTGAAAAATGAATGAAACACATAGGGATTATTGCAATCTTCAAAGAGTATTTCATTAATTTATTTCTACCCACATCTATAAAAACATACATACATACATACATACATATACCAAGGCACTTCCCCCAATTTTGGGGGGTGACCGACATCAAATAAATGAAACAAAAAAGGGGACCTCTCCTCTCTACGTTCCTCCTAGCCGGACAAGGGACTCAACCGAGTTCGGCTGGTACTGCTACGGTGCCACAGCCCACCCTCTCACGTTATCCACCACAGATGAAGTTTCATAACGCTGAATCCCCTACTGCTGCTACGTCCGCAGTCATCCAAGGCACCGCAGGAAGCAGCAGAGTCTACCGGAACTGCGTCACAATCACTCGCCATTCATTCCTATTTCTAGCACGCTCTTTTGCCTCTCTCACATCTATCCTCCTATCACCCAGAGCTTTCTTCACACCATCCACCCACGCAAACCTTGGCCTTCCTCTTGTACTTCTCCCATCATCTCTTGCATTCATCACCTTCTTTAGCAGACAGCCATTTTCCATTCTCTCAACATGGCCAAACCACCTCAACACATTCATATCCACTCTAGCTGCTAACTCATTTCTTACACCAGTTCTCCCCCTCACTACTTCGTTCCTATCCCTATCTACTTGAGATACACCAGCCTTACTCCTTAGACACTTCATCTCAAACACTCAATTTCTGTCTCTCCGTCACTTTCATTCCCCACAACTCCGATCCATACATCACAGTTGGTACAATCACTTTCTCATACAGAACTCTCTTTACATTCATGCCCAACCCTCTATTTTTTACTACTCCCTTAACTGCCCCAACACTTTGTATCCTTCATTCACTCTCTGACGTACATCTACTTCCACTCCACCATTTGCTGCAACAACAGACCCCCAGTACTTAAACCGATCCACTTCCTCAAGTAACTCTCCTTTCAACATGACATTCAACCTTGCACCACCTTCCCTTCTCGTACATCTCATAGCCTTACGCTTACCCACATTAACTCTCAACTACCTTCTCTCATAACCCCTTCCAAATTCTGTCACTAATCGGCCAAGCTTCTCTTCCGTGTCTGCAACCAGTACAGTATCATCCGCAAACAAGAATTGATTTACCTCCCAAACATATAACAGAAAAATCAATTTAAGTTTACATAACAAACAAACACGCAGAAAATGAATTTCTTTTGAAATAACAATCATGGAAATAAGTTACAAAAGCAATTTTTATATCAAAATTAATAAGGCTTGTAAGCTATGAAAGAGTTTTTTCCTTTCAAAAGAATAAATAACAAGTGCTTTTTCCGTTCAAAAGAATAAAAAATAACCAAAGTAAATTATAAAGTAACGTAAGAAATAACGTTCAATCAAAATCCTGATCTTACCAAAGTTTTCAACATCAAACACCTTGAGCGATTTGTCATTTGATATTGAAACGAGTCTGGAGCCAGAGGTATTTGCCGCTAATTGCTGTACGTTTCCCATGTGTGCTCGATAATGTTTCACGAATTCCACTCCTTCCTCTTGTTTCTTCCAAAATTTGATATGGCCATCACAGCTCCCAGTAACAATGAAGTCGGTTTTGCTGGAAAAATTATGTTTATATAATACCATAATATAAAATACTAAACTATCTTACAAAATAACAGCAGAATTGGAGGGTACAAAGATACAATGACAAAGAAATACTGATTAAATAAGGGAGAAATTGGTCACAAAAAATCAGATTTAAGAAATTAAAATCAAACCTTTAATACAAACCCATAAGTTTACATATACATAATCCTTCAATCAGAAGCTCTCAAAACACACAAAGAAGCAGTATAACCTTCACTCCACCAGCTACTTTTGGTAGCAGTGGTAATAAAGTCTTTCCTTTGTATTATCCTAACTTACAACAAAAACCATGGGCTCAAGAAGTGGGCCCTTTTACCAAGTAAGTTTACTAAGTAAGGGTTTACATATGCCTGAGCTATTTAGGTGAATGAATGAAAATATGGAATTGGGGACCAACAAGAGGACATTTAGAAACGAGGTGTAAATGGGGGAAAAAGAGGTTGGACTGTAGGAAGAAAGGAAACAGGAATTGAGGTAAAGTAGGAGACGCAAAGGATGCTGCTAAGTCCCTTTACTAACACCTACGTTGCAAAGAACTATGGGGGAGCTATGTAGGTAGGAAGTTCCCAGTTGCATGGATATTCATATCAGGCCACAAAGCTAGCTGACCTTAAAAATAAATAAAAGGAGGTAATCAAAGGACCTTCACACTTCAGTAGGATTGGATTTGAATTGGACTTAAAATTTGGAATACATAACCCGGTGCTTGGGCTAGAAAGGTAATTCACTGCACCCTATTGAATTAAAGTTAATAAGAAGCTGGACAGCAAGATGGAACAAAAGAAAGTAGGAATGGAGGAAAATTAAAAGGATATAAAGCAAGTGTAAATAGGAGCCAAAGGAACACTGCAAAGACCCTGAGGTAATGAAGTAATGTTTACAGTGGATAGCGAGTACAGCACTGATGGCTATATATCTCTATATGACCTTTCAGTATGATAATAAGTATCCCTGCTAAAGATAAGACTCTTATCACAAAGAACCCCATCAGTAACGAAAAATCTCATACAATGAATACTCTGACCTTGATGGTAATGGAGCATATCCAAGATGAAGAGGAGGAGATTTGCATAGGGAAAATCTCAAATTTTTGCCGCCCATTACCAAAGGGTCAAAGAATATGATGCATTGAGGTACAGTCATCTGAAATAAGTGGTAACCAGCAAAAGTCAAAATCCAAATTTCATGACCTCAAAATCTCCTTGAATGTTTGAAATCCATGTGAGTCCTAATATTCATGACTGCATCTTTAGTCCAAAATAGATCACATTTTTTAAGACCCAAAAACTGTTCATTTCTGGTTAGTTCCCTCTCTTACAGGAATTAGTGGCATATGAGGTAGCTGACATGAAATCAAAAATAAAACATAAATATGCATCAAGAAGTTTCCCAACCCTGATATGGCAAGACTAATCAGGTCATAAAATGAAGGAAGTTGCAAGAACATGTAAGGATCCCTCTAACTTGAAATTATAAAATAAAAAGGTATTTAAGATAATACAACTCCTCGTCTGCTATTGTAATAGCCTATTGGAAATGCCTGTCTGGCAATCTGCTGGCCTGGGGTTCAAGACCTGTTCAAACTTGATAGTTTTTTGTATCGTCTGTAACTTCACCATCCTTGTGAGATAAAGAAGTGGGGTTTAGAGGAGCCTATTGGTCTACCTGTTGAGTCATCAGCAGCCACTACCTGGCTCTCCCTGGTCATAGCTTAGGTGGAGATGGGATGTGGTTGCTGATGATATGTACAGAGTATATGGTCAGTCTCTAGGGCATTGTCACTATTCCTTAACGTTATCATTCCTGAGCGACTTATAAACCTTTAAAAATAGTTGTGGTTTCAAGCAAACCTAAGATCTGACATACCTTCCTCAGTTATATACATCTAAGATAGTAAGAGTACACCAGTGTGCTCATTAAGGAAAGCTATTCTGGGCCACTGCCCTTAATTTAAGAGTTTCAAGAGAGAGAATGACCTGAAATTTCCCGCTGAGATTTTGGTGAAGAAATTCTACTTGATCACCACACATTTTTATTACCGATAGTAGACAGCCAGACAATGTAAACCCTCCTTATCACCGTTCATCTCTTTATAAGGCCATGACCACCTGTCTCACCCATTCCGATACACAAGCACATGAATCTCCAGGCAGATAAAAGAAAGATACACTTGATCATGTGTCACCAAAGTTGAAAATATGACAAATTACAATGAAAAGAAAGCAAGAAGAATGACAATGGAGTTATAAAGACAAATTCAAGATTGTTTAGGGATCTTGTGAAAACAAAGGATGACTGAAGATGCATTTAGAGACCCCAGAATCCATCTGCACAGTATTGTTGGTTAACTGCTACGTTCACTGGACCAGAGGCTGAAGTACAGTATCTGGGATTTTTTCATAATACACAAATGAGATACTTTTAGTTTATGGGTCTGTGAAATAAATCACTTTTGCTATAAAACCTCAACATACATTATTATCCTATTATTATTACTAGCTTATTGGAAAAGCAGGATGCATAAGCCCTAGGGCTCCAAGGAAAAATAGCCAAGTGAGGAAACAAAATAAAATTACAAGAGAAGTTAAGAACAGTAAAACGTACAGGATAACTAGCAAAATATAAATCTATAAGACTGATTATTGTTTCATTTGTATGAAGCTACTAAATCTAATAAAATGAACTGGAAGAACATCTGTTCCCTTTAGTTCTAGTACTTTAGAATATGTCTTATGTAAAATAATAATGTTTGTTATTACATATTATGCTGGCACCGGTTAAGTATTATAACTTCAGTATGTCTTTATAAAAAAAATTGTTTGTCTAGATATAGAATTATTCTTTGAGTTGCATACTTATCCCTTTGTATTAGCTTACTCGGCAATATAAAAAACAAAACATTGTGCATTAACATTACAAAACTTTCAACTCGTAATGGCATTATACATAGAAATTGATAGTTATTTTGTAATAAAACTAAAAAAAAGTTGGATAGGAAATAAACCACGCTGCCAGCAATTTCACTTGGGGTTGTTGTGGCCTAATTGGTAACGTCTTTGCCTGGTGATTCCAAGTCGGGGGTTCCAGTCCCGCTCAGACTCGTTAGTGCTATTAGTGTCTGCAACCTCATCATCCTTGTGAGCTGAGGTTGGGGGGTTTGGGAAAGCCTATAGGCCTACCTGCTGAGTCATTACCAGCCATTGCCTTTCCCTCCCTAGTCCTAGCTTAAAGTTAAAAAAAAAAAAAGTTGCGGGTTTTAGGCCTCCACTCAGACGATTTCCATCATTCTGCTCGGGCGACCATAAGCCAGCAGGGACTATCACTAGCCCCCTCTAACCTCCCCCCCAGGCGCCACCCTGGGGAGTATCTCCCGGTAGAAGGTCTCACGATATCCATGTCCTGGCGGGGGACGCGAACTCGGGACCTCTGAAACAGAAGCCCACGACGCTACCAACCTAGCTATCCAGAGAGCTTGGGAGGAGAAGAGGCTTGGATGCTGATCATATAATATATGGTCAGTCTCTACGGCAATGTCACTGTCCCTTGCCTCTGTCATTCATGAGTGGCCTTTAAACCTTTAAAACATGAAGGAGCAGTGATGAAGTTGAGGTCTCAAGTCCTAAAGCAGTTAAGTATCCAATTAGCTTCTTTTGTCACAAAGACAATTACTGTTCTACATGTGGAGCATAAATCACTACAATATGACCTCCAAAAGTTTACCCGATAACAAACTACATCAGTTACTTGCAAAAATTCACAGTAGTAATGTGAAGTGGCTTTTTTTAAATGACTGTACATTAATCTTCTTAACTAACACTCTCTTAGCTGAATGATTTGTGCATAATTTTTAATTTCTTTTAAGTATGAACAAAGCAGATTTCTGAACAATAATAATAGACTATGTAGCATTTTTTCTTTTTAAAATTCATCCCAATAGGATATCAATATTCAATATGAACAGGTTTGATGTTAACATTTACAATTGTGGTTAAAAAATTTAAAGATAATTACTCGTAAGGTTTATAAATAATCCACTCCATTAGGGAAGACTTACCGTTCTCAAATTGGAAATTTTATGACTATTCGTAAGACCCACAATATATTGTATAAAGTTTGGAGTGTTTTCCTACCCATTGCCATTGTAATAAGTTTTTATATTATGTTTCAGTAAAGTATCTATATTTGGATAAATAAATTTCAAGGGAAATGTGAGCAAAAGACAATGTTCAATACTATAAAATGAAATAACTCACTTGGTAACCACAACATGTGTGACAGTGTCACGATGCATGTAACTCTTCTCGTAATATTCTGCACAGGGCAAATTGTCCAGGTACATTTGCTCATATTCCAATACTGAAAAATAAAATAAAAAAGCTATTAGTAATTTAAAAATCAGTTTAGATACAAAATCAACATAGTTTGAAAATGCCATGACATTCACAGAAGTACTTTTATATAGATGGCTATAGGAATATAATATCGGGTGGTCCTCAAAGTAGTGTTCTCGGCTCATTACATGACATGTGGTTTGGCATTGAAAACAAGCTTATTGCATATGCAGATGATGCTACTCTCTTTGCATAAAGTCTATCCCTTGAATGTAGGCCTGTAGTTGCTGAGTCTCTTAATAGAGATCCAGCTAAAATTACAGTAATGCATGGGGCCAATCATAGGGGATGAAATTGAATTAAAACAAAACTCAAAATATGATTGTAAGTAGGTCAAAGACAGTGGCTTCTAAACATCCAGATCTTTTCATTAATAATGTCTCATTAACTGTATAAAACTTATTCAAAATTCTAATTGTGATTCTTAATTACAAATTTACTTTTGAGAAATGCATCTTGTCTGCTTTTCTTTAATTGTAAAAAAATTGCCATATTGAGTCTTAAAAGCTTTTAGTGACTAAAGGAAACATTTTAATGCATCCCTCCTGTCATGTTTTGAATATTGTTCTCCTGTCTGATCTTCAGCTGCTGACTCTCATTTGTTGGACTAAAACTTGTGGCCAATCAAGTTCCTTATCCATGATTTGGATGTTAGTCTCTGGCACTGTCATTCAGTAAGTTCTTTGTGCATATTGCATGAGTTTTCTTAATTTTCCCTATCCTTTGCATTTAGATCTTTTCTGGCTGTACCATCCACTATGTAGTACTAGGTATACAGTTCATTCTAAAAGACTTGCCTTCACCATCATACTAAACAGTATTCTAGAAGTCTCATTCCAGCTGACTAGATTGTGAAATAATTTTCCTAATCAGGTAGTTGAATAGGAAAGCTTTAGGTCAATCTTGTTGCAAAGGCTTTACTGGTGAACAAATTGAGATAGGTAACATTTTATACTTATCCAACATTGCTACTGAACTCAATATATTTTATAACTTGTTTCATTTCCCATTTACAGTTTATTTAATATTTCTCTATTTCCTTTCCACACTGGACTGCTTTCCCTGTTGGAGTCCTTGGGATTGTAGCATTATGCTTTTACAATTAGGGTTGCAACATGGGTATAAATAATAATAATAATAATAATTTGAATCTTCTAAAGTAATACTTTAGGCATCCAAGAGCTTATCTGATATTGTGGGTGGCAACATAATTCATTCATTCTCTGTGACTACGGCACTTCTGTCTTTCTGGTGCTTTTTTCTCCTCCTGAAGTTTTCCAGTACCATAAATGTCTCTTTATGACCAAACGTTTTTCCCTATTTGATTATGTACTCTCATTAGATATGAATGAAGAATGCTACTTGCAACACCTTTCCATATTAAGTCTGGCATTATTTGAGTTATCTTTAGACGATTTATCTCAAAAGGAATGTGGCCCAATTTTATAGCTAAGTCTGTTTACCTAGCAATAAGTTCAGTAAGTCTATTTTTCTTCATTCTTTAATGACATCCTCTCAGACTGTGACCTGCTCTACCAATCCACACCATAACCTATATGTGTTTAGATTTGCACTGGGTAGCTAATTGGGAGCTTTTGAAGAATAGCAGTCCCATAGGAACCTAGGACCTTTATTCTTCAAAAGGATAAAATTGGGACCCGCATTGTTAAAAAGGGATTTAGGGAAGAACAACTGCTGAGGAAATCAAGCAACATGATTGGTTGTCAACCTAACCTAACCTATTTAATTCTGTTTGTTTTGAAATTTCAAACCAATATTTGTGCAATTAATTTCAACTGATTTAAATTTGTATACTATAAACAGGGCGTATGTATGATAGTGGCCACCTGTATGTATTATCATGTCTAACTTAGAATACATTAGTGTAAGGGGGGGCTAATGCCCCCCTACCCCACCGTTAAGTAAGTAGGTAAGGACACGGCTTGCAGGTAAAGTTAGGGGGGAAAATTTAGGTTAGTTTATGTCTAATTTAAATCAACGTGCGAGGAACTGGCCGCTGATACACAAAGGCTCCCAATAAACTGTTGCTTTTAATTCTCCATACATTTTAATTTGATGTATATTTTAGGTTTATGTATTTTTTTTTCCTTACAAAATTAAGTATTCTTTCGATAATAGTTGCTTTATTCTCCTCTTTATATTCACCGGGTCCCAACTGGAACCTTTAATATTCAAAAGGCCCAAACCGGGCCCCCTATTCTTCAAAAGGTCCAAACTGGGACCCCCATTCTTCAAAAGGGTCAAGTGGGACCGCTATTCTTTAAAAGCTCCACTAATTGGGACCTTACTTTGTGGAGGATTACAGCTGACTTTCTCTAAAAGTATCCTATAAGGCAATGTCTTTAAGTAGCTTGATCAGTTACCATATTGGCAACTTCAATAGAGTTGAAAACAGTCTCTCACCAGTTCCAATATGGAAACATCTCCTCCTCAGTTATGACAGTGATTACTGATACTTTTACCTCTTCACTGTTAAAGCCTTGACTAAAAAATGCCAGGAGAAACCATCACCATCCTAGGTATGTACTAGGTAATGGTTGTTCTCCCCTGAATACTACAAATTTTATATAATTTGTATTTTTCCTAGCTATACAAACCCGAGTCAATTATATAAGGTTACCACTAATCATGTTTTCTACGACCTGCCAATCAAAATCGTTCTGAGTAAATGCAGGGTATCAGCAAGAAGTAATCCCGGAGCTTACTCGCAACGTCTCTTCACAACACTGCTGGTCAGGAAGTGAAGAGGTTGTGGCCTCACTTCCTCTCTATGATTGAGCCTTTTGTATTCATATCATTTATCCTTTTAGTATTTAGCTCTCTAGAGTTGTGTTTTTCTTAATTCGTTGTCATTTGAGTGACTATTCATTGAATGTGAGTTATATTGAGTCCATAAGTCTAGTAAACCTCAGTACAGTATTTATGTTTTTTGCCCAGGTCGGGATAGCGACTAATGTGTCGTCCTTATGAGTCAGAGAGACATAGCACACATCCTCTGTATCCCTCTTGCCTAGACAGATGTTCCAGAGAATCTTCATGGAAATACTGTAGGGAGTGGACTCCTTTACAATGGGAGATTTTTTTCTCATACCAGGAAACTTAATGAGATTTCTACATACATTGCAGTCTCATCACGACGGGAGTTACAGAGAACCTCCCTTCAGTTTTTCAAATTACGCAGATAAGATGTTCACTTTTAGAAGTACAGTACCTCCAATCAGAACAGTGAAAGCATCTCCTTGTTTCCGGAGGGACCTTAGAGTTGAGCCTGTCATTTCTTCACCATACTGAGGTAAGGAAGATCCAGATTACCAGTATCAAACTCATTTATGAGAAACATCTGCCTCAGACACCTAGGGTTCCTTGGCAAACTCCTCTAACGAGACCCCGGAATGAATCAAGAGATTTATCATCTCTCTACTATGAAGGTGGCCGGACAGCTTCGGCTGTGTTCAAACACCCCCCCCCCCCAAGAGTTGACAATGCCTTCATTCTCAAAGCAGGTCTCTCCTTCACAGCCTGATAATTCTGAACTAGATTTACATTTGTAATCTGTATGACAATGATACTGTATGGGAAAACTTCCAAAAAATTAAACAAAATTATCATCTTTTACCCTTTCACGACTAGTATAAACATGAATCAGTAATAAACAAAGACGAGGGTAAAACCAAACAAAGATCTGGGTAAAACCATTCTTACCTTTAATTTTTTTTGGTTTGGGTTCTATGACTGCTTCCTCAGGTTTCGGTCCAATCCACCCGTCATCATCATCGCTCTCCTCCTCTTCCTTCACCTCTAATTTCCTCTTGGCCTCTGATTCACTCATTATTTTGTCCAATGCTCAGATAATATTCAGTCTAAAAAGGGAGAAAGGAGTAGGTTAATTACAAAAATAATGAGTAAGCACACTGATAGAGCAACATTACGTAATGATTGAATAATATTTTCATGTATATAAACATTTAAACAAGACTGAATAAATGAAGAATCATTAGCTAAAACAAAAAAATTAAGTTATTGATGTCCCTTTTCAAAATAGCAGCAGCTGAGTTTTACTGTTAAGTTCTGCAAAAAGAAAAACTATTTCCAAGTTATTACTTTGGAATTTTTCAAAGAATCAAAGTAAACTCATATTTTTATATCATTTTGAAAAAAATAAGAATGAAAAAATAGTGGTAAATTTCTGTTGAGTTTACCTTAGGGAGGAAAGAAAATGTGTAGCAATTTGATGAGGATACTAAAGACATAATATCAAATTTTCAAAGTAATCTGTATATTTCCTAACAATACAAATCAGTCCTTTACTTGGAGCATGACTTCAGCAGAGCTGTAACAGCAATTAGAATTTAACAAGGTAGTTATAACTACCAGTGGGTGATTACCTGTCAGACAGCAAAACTAGCCCTATTGACCTTTTGACCTGGGACTTGGAGGATGGTTGAGGTAAAGGTGTACTTTAAAGGACTCATATTTGTACGATTAAGAAAAAAATTATTTATTTCTAAAATTTCTGATTTGTTCCCACACAAATACAAGCCATTGTCCTTTAATAGGAGAATCATCCTTAGGAGGGAGGGAGTCCCTAGGAACCAGTTTACTGGCATATTCAACTTTGGTCCCATACCAGAGCATAGGTGATGACTTCTGCCAACCTCCCATACCAAGAATAAATTATATTCGGTCCCAAGAGAACTATATTCACGTATGAGGTATGTTGTACAAATTTATTAGTAGCTATAAGAAATTAATTTGAACACATTCTATTCATCCTTCTCCTCGTCTGGGAGGATGGGGGGGAGACATCTAGATATCTCAGATACCTAGACACATGAACAGGTGACTAAATGTGACGCCATAGTAGAGCATGCTAATGGGGGGAATAAACTGAGCACTAAAAGCGGCAGGAACGTTCGTAAACGTGTCACAAGAGGTACTAGTGCAACCTTGACTTGCACGCACTGACGTGTGCATGTCTCCCACTGTGTCGTGCACAGTTATCTCGTGAGCTTGGGCTATGTGTGCTGAAGCACAAACACTTCAGGGCTCTACGCAGAGGATTCGCAAATAACCTGTACCTTGCTTTCATTTTGGTGGGAAAGAGTGCGCTCGGCTGGTGATGAGCAAGGTATGGTTAATTTGGTAGAAAACGTTTCCTACTGCTGCAAAACATAACCTAACCAAACAGAAGCAACTCTCAAAGTAGCAGACCCCCAAGGAGCAAGCCGAGGAGGCTGCACACTCACAAGACTCATGATGCAAGGGAGGAGGGAATGCCTCTGGGGAACTGTCGGACATAACTCATAAGTAGCTAGGAAGAGCTCAGCTCTGGAGAGCTAGCGCAAGGCGGTAAGGAATCCCACACCCGATAGTGAGCTACTCTGGGGTTGGACTGTTTTCACTGGAGAGAGTGTCAGCTGACGAACCCTAAAGGGACAGCAGGCATGTAAAGGCGAGGTTCGCGAGGAGCCTTGGGCTAAGCAGACCTAGCATGCATATTCACCACAGGGGATATAGGATGGAACTCGGAAGAGAACCAACCTGAAGACCCTCAGGTGGGAGAACTGTGGAGGATGTTTCCGCTAAGACACGAAACCGACTGGAAGGGACTCCCTCCAATAACTCAGAAGGTTGAAAAGGGCCAAGGATAACCCCTGCAGAGGCAGCCGTGCACTCCTTATGTGCCCCTAGAGCTGTTACATAGTGGGAGGAACAACTGATGCAAAGTGTCATAAGAGCTAGAGTCCCTTTGAAGAGAAGCCGCTGCTGATTCACAAGGGGGAAGCGATGGGGTCTTCATGACCAGAGGGTTGTCCGGGGATTAAATGGACATTGTTTTTGTCTGATTGGCTTCCAAAGGAAGCCAAACGGGAAGAGGCAGATTGGAGAGTACAAATCATAGGAGGAAAAGTGTGGGACTTCTTCGACTACGAGGATAAAGCCAAAGACGAAGAGTCGCTTTTGTACTGTACTATCTTTTTCCTACGTCTATTGTACAGCTCCCACTGGGAGGATAGCCACTTCCGACACTAGGAGAACCTTCTGTGCAGGAGTGACGTCTGCACGCAGGACAAAGTGGGTGAGGATCCGTCTACATAGCAGACGTAAAGGTACCACAAGAGACCCAATATGCCAGGGCAAACCTGCATGGTTAGTTCCTCAAGAACACACACACCTGGAAAGGTAAGGTTAATACAGCCACTGAAATTAGGTAAGGTAACTGGGAGAGAGTGATGTGAATGTCTGCCTCAACTGTAGTGAAATCAGAAGTGAGTTGTAGTTACAGGGTGAGCGTGTGAGCGGGAGGTTGGTATACACCTCATGTGAAAATTTCTATGGCTAGGCCAGCTCAATGCTGAATCATATCTCCTAGGTAAAGAATTAAAGTTTGTGTTTATGAAGGACCAAATAAAGGTAAAAAGGTTAAAGGTGTCTAGTTTCAGTACCAGTTTCATCAGAAAAGATGCTCAACAGAACGCCAGCCAGGCAAGTCCAACCTCATGCTATGGTGCCCAACTGTACAGTTTCTCTTTCATAATAGTAACAGTGCACACATATATACCTAAAAAGAGTTGTTCAAAACTCTTACTTCTAAGTTCAGAATAAAGATGTCCTGAATTAAAAATTCACCTATGTATCATGGGACTCAAGAAAAAATATATCAGAGGCAATCAGTATTCAATACTCAACCGAAAGCAAAAGAACCTAACCTAACTTAATGACTGCCTTCTTACATGGTCAAAACCTCCAATACCACCCATAATCCTATCCACTCTACAGTTCGGTAAACTTATACCATAACTATAATAAAACCTACAGTTCTGAGATATCTATTAACTCCAAGAACTGCAGACTGCTCCGAAAATATCCTACATGTATATTGTTGATACATTTCAAGTCCTTCAGTTCTAGCCTAGCCATAAGAATCGGGAATGCCGTAGACAAAATCAAATGTCTAACATAATCTAGGTATGTAGATAGGTTTCCTAACTTATGATAAGCTAGTCTAGTTCTGGGTCCCATAAAGTACACTAAAAACAGCTACCAGTTTTACTATAGTTACGGACAGAAAATGCTTTTCTACTAAAAAAAAAAAAAAAAAAACAAGTGTTTCCTATTGAAAAATGTCCATTTTCTTTGGAAATGACACTTACTTTCACTGCAAATAAAAACTTATTTGCCTAAGAAATAATAATCAATGGAGTTAGCATGCATAGCTCAGCATTTACCACTTGCCAGAACATTGGAGCTTGATGTCTTACGGGGGCTTTGTATAACAGCGGCCAACTAACTTGAACTCCTACCTAACCTAACCTACTAGCCATGGGGTAGTTTGTAGCGCTAAGGCCAAGCGTCCTAATTTGTTTATTATCGCTCCGACTGTTATCTTGTATAGAATAAAAACGTTTGCAAATGGTCTACGGATCTTAAATATGTTGTGTAAGGGGGGGGGGGGTCCGGGTGGGTAAGGACACAGCTTTTAGCATAGGTTAGGTGGGTTTTTTAAGTTAGCTTCTCCTGTCGTACTCGTAGGTAAGGAAACTGTTGTGTAAGGGGGGGTTGGGGGGGGGGGGGCGCAGCCCTCCTTGGTAAGGATACGGCTTTTAGCATAGGTTAGGTGGGTTTTTCAAGTTAGCTTCTCCCGCCAAAATAGTTTTTAGAACAACGGCCACAGTTCAGAATATTCCCGTTTTCTACGGGATCTGGCCGGCACCCTACAAAGGCTCCTAGCCATGTCCTTACTTTCTTAACTAACCGGGGGAGGGGTGGGGGGGATGTAGAAATGCAGGTAAAACCCCACTTACACAACCGTATTCTCTACTGTCATCATAGATACAAGTGGCCGCTATCATACACATCCTTTTCCTTCTTTTTCCATGAGTGCACATAAGAGCAAAAAACCATCAGCTTTCTAAAAAAAATATCCCTGTTCTTAGACAGTCTAACAGGTTTTCGGTTTATTTGCTGTTGAAAAAGAGGGTCAAATTCTGTGAAAGCACATTATTTACGACAGGAAAAAACTTTCTTTCCTGTTCAAAATTTTGTTCCGTCCGCAACTATAATTTCACCAAGTTACCGAAGAATGATAACAGATTACAGTATTATAACCTAATTTGGACTGGCAGGCTAGCCTTTAAATTACATATATTTAACGTTCAGAAAGACTTCACTTGGCTATTTCATCAATTATACTTACCAATAAGTAAATATATAACTATATTTGGCAGCAATCTTTCTATATTGAAAGAAATATTGTGACGGCGACACAAATATCTCCGTAAATCTAGGCCTGGTGTTTTTGTTTATGCGGTGAAAGAGCATCTTCTTCTATCTTCTTGTAGAATGTCTTAATTCTTCTCGTTTTTTGTGAAAGCAGACTTCAACATAATAGCATAATATAAAAAGCACTAAATTACACCTGTAATATATATTTACTATGGATTTGTATATATTTTATTAATCTAGGGTGTTATGTTTCATGATAAAAAGGGAATGAAATAATGTATATAATTGGCTACATAGATATCAGTTCATGCAAAGAATGTAGGCCTACTAAGTTATTGTTCCCAGTATAATACAAATAAATACTTACAGTACGTTACTCTTTAGACATGATATTGTGACTAAACTGTATAGATTATAGTGAATGATGAAAAAAATGTTATCTGCCTTGTATATACGGTTCATAGATGTACAGAAACCGAAGCCTCATTACTTTGGTCTATTTCTGTACAATGTTCATAAAATTTGCTAATTTATATTTTCTATGTTGATAAATTCTTGTATCTCATGATTTTATTGATGGGAACGATGATCTATGATCACAGAGTACATTTCTACTACTATAGGTCTAAATCTTGTTTGACTTTTTAATTTGTGAATTCTACGAAAGTCAACTGTCAATTACATACATATGGCTCTTTATTATTATTATTATTATTATTATTATTATTATTATTATTATTATTAGTAGTAGTAGTAGTAGTAGTAGTAGTAGTAGTAGTAGTACAAGCAAAGCTACAATTCTAGCTGCAAAAGCATAATGCTACAAGCCAAAAAGGACTCGATAGGAAAGAAGCATAGTAAGGAAAAAAGTAACAGATTGGTAACTAATAAATCTTGAAAACAATAAAATAAAAATAACCAGGTAGGATGGATGGCAACGTAAAACGAACAAGACAAATACAGTAACAGACAAACTATGAAACGAAAATTATGTCAACTATATTTTAGGAAGATCATTTCGCAATTTGGTCACAGCAGGAACAAAACTTCTACACAATTTCGTGGGATTGAGTCTCGTGTGAGGAAAGGAAATACGATTAAGAATTAACCGTAAATGCAGGAGGGGGAGAGGTTAAATGCCACACATGAATGGCAGAGGCAAGGGACAGTGAAATTTCCCTATAAAGCAGGACAATGCCCAAGAGACTGATCATTTATACATATGTTTAGCAACCAAGCCCCCTTTCCCCTCAAGCTAGGACCATGGAGGGCCAGGAAATGGCTCACAAGGATGATGAAGTTGCAGCGACCAAAAGAACTCACGAGTTTAAGGGGAACTCGAACCACAGTCTGGCGATCAACAGTCAGGGACGTTACCACAACCAGAAAAGATCCGAATACTGTGCATGATCAGAATTAGGAAAACTTATAGCCTACTCAATGAACAAAAAGCTAATTGAGAGACAAGCCCAGAAAGTTAAATCAAGATCAATAAAT
>NC_090741.1:65466139-65481139 GCF_036898095.1 Palaemon carinicauda
ATAATAATAATAATAATAATAATAATAATAATAATATCTGTAATTGTTGAATGACAAGGTTAGTGTAGTTTATTTTCATTATTTGATCTTTGTGATTATCAGCATCGTACTCGTTCTATCCCTCTTTAATTCTCCTTTGGATAATGGTTACTATATAGGTAATTTTGTGCTATTAGAGGTATAAGGAAGAGATCCCATTATTATGGCGTCTATACAGTGGAAGAGCTCCTTTGCAACAAAGCTGGGTCTCATTAGTATTTAATTTAGTGCATAGATGGGATTGCAATCTTCTCTTGGATTCTTATTTCCTTTCCTCACTGTGCTATTGTTCCCTGTTAGAGCCCTTGGGTTTACAGCATCCTGCTTTTCCAATTAGGTAACTTGGCTAATAATAATAATAATAATAATAATAATAATAATAATAATAATAATAATAATAATAATAATAATAACAACTAGAAAAGGACACAGAGAGTGCAGACCTCCTTCACGGCAGCTTATTTCTCGAGGCTAGGGTTAATTCGGTAGAGAGAGAGAGAGAGAGAGAGAGGGAGAGAGAGATTCCACGTATACTATTTATACAAGTATTACCAGCTCTATGACTTTAGTTTCAATAAACTTGCTGTCTATATATATATATATATATATATATATATATATATATATATATATATATATATATATATATATATATATATATATATATATACACGCAGAGGTTTTGCTATTGATCACATGTTTAACTTTTCGATTTCCTGAATTTTCTAACCACGACTTCCGATGTAATTTTTTTGATAGGAAAAAAAAAAACTAAATGAAGAATTTCTCATTTCCTGTGATAAGCTTCGAACTGCGATCTTGGTGAGAAAAGAGTCAGACGCCGAGATCAGTACCTAGGCTTCAGTAGCAATAGGGATAGTAGCAGAAGCTATAGTAGTAGTAGTAGTAGTAGTAGTAGTAGTAGTAGTAGTAGTAGATAGAGTTGGTCTTCTGCCAGCACGGGTTCTTGTTCCTTGAGCAGTTTTGAATAACGCTACGTTGTGGCGACCAGAAGTGACCTGAATGTACACCAGCAGTTAAAGCGAAAATCTTATATTGTTGTCGCATACTTTCATCTCTATTACCAAGAGGTAAGGCTCAACATCATTTGAATAGACATCCCTTTTATAACTTAGTATTATCTTCCTCTCGGCGGCCAGAGATCCAGCGTTGTAGATAAAAGCTAACAGAAACACAACAAAGTGTACTTGTGATTAATGATGCTCTTACTATTCTCATTTAACGCAACATCTTCGATGACAGATTAACATAAAGTTGTCTTTTGATGCTCAGTGTTCGATTTCTGGTTTCTATAAACATTGCTTTTATAATCAGTCCCATTTTGAAGGTATTCCCTTTTTTTATCATTTTAGTATTTTCCAATTATCGATGTACAGTTCACTAATTAACATAATTTTAACCCTATAGACAATCTACACCAGAGGTAAAACTAAACACAGATAATAGGCTCTTTCTTGTGGTGGCCGATGTGATAACGTCCATGACTGGTGATCGCTAGACTGGGGTTCGAATCTAGCTTAAATTTATTACTTCCTTTGGTCGCTGCAACCTCATCATTCTTGTAAGCTAAGGATGGGTGGTTGGGAGAGCCTATAGGTCTATCTGTTGAGTCATCAGCAGCCATTGCCTGGCCCTCCTTGGTCATAGCTTGGGCGCTAATCATATGTAGATATGGTCATTCTCTAGGGCATTCTCCTGCTTGATAGAGCAATGTCATTGTCCCTTGCCTATGCCATTCATGAGCGGCCTTTAAACCTTTAAAGAAGATATATAATTGTTCATAAATGTAAATTGAATATGAGCTATTGAACAGCAATTTGAATAATCATAAGAAAAACGAAATATAAAATTCCTGAAGACATCAAGAATCTATATCCGCAGAAAACTATAGTAAAGATGTAAACATTCAAGTCCAACCTGTTAAAGATAGCGTAAAAATTCGGAAGAAAAATCGCTATATCTTCGAAGTTCTGCGATGAGTATCGCAAAACTCCCGCGCGTTAGGTCGGTAATCTTACTCTTAATGGACGAAATAAGCGTCCTTAATTCTATTTTACCTCCTCAGAGATTCCTACCTCTTTTTTTCCTTCTTTCTTTCTTTCGTTGACCCGCTCTCGCCCCTCGCCAACCCGGAAATTAAGTTTGCGCGACCCGGTTTTACGAGTTCACTGCCGGGATGATGGCAGTTTGTAATGAGTTTGTTCGTTTGATAGGAAAGAGTGGCGAGACAGAGAGGAGGTCGGGGCAGAATGAAGTCCCCTTTTAATGCTTTTTGGCTTTCTCCTCCTCCTCCTCCTCCTATCAAGTGGGAGGCGTCAGTCACTCCTCCGCCATTAACATGAAGGTTGAGGAGGAGGATCCCAAAAGCCGGAGGTTTTTAAGAGATTTCAGGATGTTACAATATTATCTCCTGTAGGAACAAACACGGTGATTCATAACCTCCAAAGTCAACTCTCTCTCTCTCTCTCTCTCTCTCTCTCTCTCTCTCTCTCTCTCTCTCTCTCTCTCTCTCTCTCTGCCTAGTGGCGTCTTTCTCTCTGTGTCTGTTTGTATTTTCTTATCTTGTTTGAATTTTCTTTTCCTCATTTCTCTTCAGTTCAAGGATTCAATCACAACCGTAAGGAAACAGGATTTTGACTAAACTGAAGATTGTCAACAATTGACTAAAGTCTACGGACCAAGCTCTCCCTTTTTCATATGTTAATGATGAACAAATCTTCTGTGTAATAATAACAACAGCAACTAGCATAACTATCTTGATCCAGATCACCTCGAAAACTTAATGGGTTCTTCCGAAGCATAATATCTATGAGTTGTTAAAATGTGTCGAAAATCCGGCGAGAAATTTTGAAGTGATCCTGGTAACAGACAAACAAACAGATGGATAAACAAATAAACAAACGTGGGAGTTTTATACCCAAGAAGATTAATTATTCAGAGGCAATTGAGATTCCTCTTTTGAACAATTAGAACAATTATTAAGAGATAACTGAACCTTATCCAAACAATTCAAGATAAACATTCAAAGAAATTGGGGGAATGTCTGGCAAACATCTAAGATAGCGAACCAGAAACCTAAACTCCCATTAAACTGTAGCAAAGAAAAACACTTGTAAACATTCAAACTCTAGTTTTTAATGACAGAAAAATATCCGATATAAATTCAAAGTTCTGCGATGTGTATCACAAAAGTCCCGCGCGTTAGGTCGGTAATCTTACTCTTAATGGACGAAATAATCATCCTTAATTCCATTTTCCTCCTGAGAGGTTCCCACCTCTTTTTTCCCTTCTTTCTTTCTTTCGTTGACCCGCTCTCGCCCCTCGCCAACCCGGAAATTAAGTTTGCGCGACCCGGTTTTACGAGTTCACTGCTACGGCTGAACTTGGCCGGGATGATGGCAGTTTGTAATGAGTTTATTCGGTTAATAGGAAAGAGAGGCGAGACAGAGAGGAGGTCGGGGCAGAATGAAGTCCCCTTTTAATGCTTTTTGGCTTTCTCCTCCTCCTCCTCCTCCTCTCGAGTGGGAGGCGTCAGTCACTCCTCCGCCATTAACGTTAAGGTCGAGGAGAAGGATTCCCAGAGGCGGAGGTTTGAAGAGATTGTAGGATGCTATAATATTATGTCCTGTAGGAACAAACACGGCGATTCATAACCTCCAAAGGAAACTCTCTCTCTCTCTCTCTCTCTCTCTCTCTCTCTCTCTCTCTCTCTCTCTGCACTGCTGTTTGTTATTATGATCTCAGACATAGACTGCGATGTTGAAAACTCTGTAGTGAGAAGTTTCGCCGATGACACAAGAATAAATAGAGAAATTACTTGTGATGAAGATAGGAACTCACTACAAAGAGATCTAAACAAAATATATGAATGGGCGGATATAAATAGGATGGTATTTAACTCCGATAAATTCGAATCAATGAATTATGGAAACAGAAAAGGAATGTTATATGCATACAAGGGACCTAATAACGAGACAATCACAAACAAGGAAGCAATTAAAGACCTTGGTGTAATGTTAAATAGGAATATGTTATGCAACGACCAAATAGCAACACTGTTGGCTAAATGTAAAGCAAAAATGGGAATGTTATTCAGACACTTTAAAACAAGAAAAGCTGAACACATGATTATGCTTTACAAAACTTATGTACGTAGTACACTCGAGTACTGCAATGTGATATGGTAACCACACTACCAAAAGGATATTGCACAAATAAATAGTGTACAAAGGTCCTATACTGCTAGAATAGAAGAAGTTAAGGACCTTGACTACTGGGAAAGACTGCAAATTTTAAAACTATACAGTCTAGAAAGGAGAAGAGAACGCTACATGATAATACAAGCATGGAAGCAAATAGAAGGAATTACTGAAAACATCATGGAGCTAAAAATATCAGAAAGAGCAAGCCAAGGTAGATTAATAGTGCCAAAAAATATACCAGGAAAACTAATGAAGGCGCACAGGACATTAATCCACTACGCACCAGCATCGATAAGGCACCGACTATTTAATGTGCTGCCTGCTCATCTAAGAAACATATCAGGAGTGAGCGTGGATGTGTTTAAGAATAAGCTCGATAAATACCTAAGATGCATCCCAGACCATCCAAGACTGGAAGATGCAAAATACACCGGAAGATGCATTAGCAACTCTCTGGTGGATATATGAGGTGCCTCACACTGAGGGACCTGGGGGAACCCAAACAAAAAAAATAAGGCAATAAGGTAAGGTAAGGTAAGGCTCTCTCTCTCACTTTTCTCTTTGCTTCTTGGTGTCTTTCTCTATGTCCATCTATTCTTATTTCCTTATCTAGGTTGAATATTCTCTTTCTCCTTTCTCTTTATTTCAAGGTATTCGATCACAACCTTAATCAAACAGGATATTGACTAAACTATACTTGAAAAATAATCTTAGGCACCTGTAACACTACTGTATTACAAAGTATATATGAAATAAAATATATAGAATAATTAGCCCAAGAAAGACTAGAATTGAATTGTTATAGTAAATCATCACGGTCCTGGAATATAAAAGACAGAATAATTATATTTCTAAATATACATTTTTCAAGTCCAATCAAAAGTTGTGTTTAATCCACGATCGGATAACATTATTTGGCGACTGCTTCTTTCCTTCTACCGCCAAACTTTGGAATTCTGTTCTCATTTCCGTTTTCTCGATATTTTATATATTAATACACATCTCTTCATAAGTAACTCTTTCGATTTACCACAGTAAAAATCCACTAATTTTTCTACTCTGTTTTTAGTTTCTATATTCGGGTCTGGGATATATAATGGTATTGAAATGCCTTTTCTTTAGACACACAAATGTTATAATAACAAGTAGAAAAGGCAATCAGAGTTTTCACACCTCCGCCAATGAAGATAATCAACATTTGATTGAAGTCTAAGGACCAAGTTTTCCCCTTTTCATATGTTGACCGTGAATGCATCTACGGTATAATAATAATAATAATAATAATAATAATAATAATAATAATAATCATAATAATAATAATAACCAGAATCAAGATTTTGATTTGAATCAACGTCAAAATTTAATGAGTTCTTCCGGAGCATAATACTTATTCGCTGTTAAAATTTGCTGAAAACCCAGCAAGAAATTATGATGTAATCCTTCTAATAGACAAACAAACAGATAAATAAATAAATAAACAAACGCAGGTGATTTTATAACCTCCAAGATTAATTATTCAGAGGAAATTCAGATTCCTCTTATGAATAATTAGAACAATCATAAAGAGATAGCTGAACCTTATCTAAATAATTCAAGATAAACATTCAAGGGAAATGGGAAACGTTTAGAAAACATCTAAGATAACGAATCAGAAACCTAAACTCCCAACAAACTATAGCAAAGAAAAACACTTGTAAACATTCAAACTCTGGTTTCTAATGACAGAAAAATATCTGATATAAATTCAAAGTTCTGCGATGTGTATCGCAAAACTCCCGCGCGTTAGGTCGGAAATCTTACGCTTAATGGACGAAATAATCGTCCTTAATTCCATTTTTCCTTCTAAGAGATTCCCACCTCTTTTTTTCACTTTTTTCTTTCTCTCGTTGACCCGCTCTCGCCCCTCGCCAACCCGGAAATTAAGTTTGCGCGACCCGGTTTTACGAGTTCACTGCTACGGCTGAACTTGGCCGGGATGATGGCAGTTTGTAATGAGTTTATTCGTTTGATAGAAAAGAGAGGAGAGACAGAGAGGAGGTCGGGGCAGAATAAAGTCTCCTTTTAATGCTTTTTGGCTTTCTCCTCCTCCTCCTCTCGAGTGGGAGGCGTCAGTCACTCCTCCGCCATTAACATGAAGGTTGAGGAGGAGGATACCCAAAGGTGGAGGTTTTAAGAGACTGCAGGATGTTATATTATATCCCGTAGGAACAAACACGGCGATTCATAACCTCCAAAGACAACTCTCTCTCTCTCTCTCTCTCTCTCTCTCTCTCTCTCTCTCTCTCTCTCTCTCTCTCTCTCTCTCTCTCATTTGCCTCTTTGCTTGCTGGTCTTTCTCTCTGTCTGTTTAAAGGCCACTCAAGGGACAGTGACATTGCCCTATCGAGCAGGACAATGCCCTAGAGACTGACCATATATACAGATGATCAGCTCCCAAGCCCCTTCTTCACCAAAGCTAAGACCAAGGAGGGCCAGGCAATGATTGCTGATGACTCAGCAGATAGACCTATAGGTTCCCCCAAACCCCCCATCCTCAGCTCACAAGGATGGTTAAGTTACAACGGCCAAAGAAACTAACGAGTATGAGCGGGACTCGAACCCCAGTCTCGTGTTCACCAGTCAGGGACGTTACCACATCGGCCACCACAACCCTGATTGCATTTCCTCTTTCTTCTTTCTCTTCATTTCAGGGATTCGGCCACAACCTTAAGCATATAGGATCTTAAATAAACTGTGTCTGAAAGAAATAAATCTTACTCATCCTGGGCAACTCTTAACACTACTGTATTACAAGGTATAGGCCTATTATGGAATAAAAGTATCATATACAATCATTGACCCAAGAAAGACTATAATTAAACTGTTAAAGTAAGTTACCATGGACCTGGAATGTGAAAGACACAAGAATTATATTTCTAAATATCTATATTTTAAGTCCAATCAAAAGTTATTTTTAACCCACGATCGGATGATATTATTTGGCGACTGCTTCTTTCCCTCTATCGATAAACTTTGGAATTCTGTTCTCATTTCCGTTTTCTCGATATTTTATCTATCAATAAACATCTCTTCATAAGCAACTCTTTCGACTTTTCCACTGTAAAAATCCACTCTTTTTCCTACTCTATTTTGAGTTTTTATATTCTGGTCTTGGGTATATGATGGCATTGAAGTGCCTTCTCTTGTACACACAAATGTTATGATAACAAGTGGAAAAGGCAATCAGAGGTTTCAGACCTCCGCCAATTAAGATAATTAACATTTGATTGAAGTCTACGGACCAAGCTTTCCCCTTTTAATATGTTGACTGCATCTACTGTATATTAATAATAATAATAATAATAATAATAATAATATAATAATAATAACCATGATCGCAATTTTGATCCAAATCCACCTCAAACTTTAATGGGTTCTTCCGGAGCATAATACTTATTCGCTGTTAAAATCTGCTGAAACCCCAGCAAGAAGTTATGACGTAATCCCTCTAATAAACAAACAAACAGGTGATTTTATAACCTCCTCCAAGATTAATCATTTAGAGTAAATGGAGATTCCATTTATGATTAATTAGAACAATCACAGAGAGATAACTGAATCTTATCTAATAAATAATTCAAGATATTCATTCAAAGGAAATAGGGAATGTTTGCAAACATTTAACATAACGAATCAGAAACCTAAACTCCCAACAAACTGTAGCAAAGAAAAACACTTGTAAACATTCAAACTCTGGTTTCTAATGACAGAAAAATATCTGATATAAATTCAAAGTTCTGCGATGTGTATCACAAAACTCCCGCGCGTTAGGTCGGTAATCTTACGCTTAATGGACGAAATAATCGTCCTTAATTCCATTTTTCCTTCTAAGAGATTCCCACCTCTTTTTTCACTTCTTTCTTTCTCTCGTTGACCCGCTCTCGCCCCTCGCCAACCCGAAAATTAAGTTTGCGTGACCCGGTTTTACGAGTTCACTGCTACGGCTGAACTTGGCCGGGATGATGGCAGTTTGTAATGAGTTTATTCAGTTAATAGGAAAGAGAGCCGAGACAGAGAGCAGGTCGGGAGAAAGCGAGATGCTATAAGTCCAAGGGCTCCGACAGGGTAAAATAGCCGTGTGAGGAAATGAAATAAGGAAATAAATAAATAAACATGATTATTATTAATATTACTAGCCAAGCTACAACCCTAGTTGGAAAAGCAGGATGCTTTAAGTTCAAGGGATCTAAAAGGGAAAAATAGCCCAATGAGGAAATGAAATAATGAAGTAAATAAAAATATATGATTATTATTATTATCATTTTTAGCCAAGCTGCAATCCTAGTTGGAAAAGAAAAATGCTAAGTCAAAGGGATCCAACAGGGAAAAATAGCCCAATGAGGAAATAAAATAAGGAAATAAATGAACTATATGGTTATTATTATTATCATTTTTAGTCAAGCTACAGCTCTAGTTAGAAAAGCAGTATGCTATAAACCCAAAGGTTCCAACAGGGAAAAATAGCCCTGTGAGGAGAGGAAATAAGGAAATAAATTAACTACATGATTATCATTGTTATGGCTACAACCCTAGTTGAAAAAAAAGTAGATGCTATAAGTCCAAGACCTCAAACAGGGAAAAATAGCCCAAAGAGGAAATAAGAAAATAAATGAACTACATGATTATCATCATTATTACTAGCCAAGCTGCAACCCTAGATGAAAAAAAACAGATCCAATAAGTCCAAGGGCTCCAACAGGGAAAAAATAGCTCAATGAGCAGAGGAAATAAGGAAATAAACAAACTACAAGATAAGCAATGAACTAATAATTAACTGCCTGAAATGAAATAATTTATGATACAAATACAGTCGTAGAATCCTACTAATGGCGTCACGTAATTAAGGGAATTTTATAATGAGAAAGGAGAGTTTTTTACTATTAAAGAGAAGCCCAATAAAAATCCTTTGAACTAATCTAGACGGACATTAGTAGAAAGCCGAGCAAGTTCTCTCATATCTTAGAGGCCTACAATCGGAAAAGTTTGTGTTTTATGGAAATTTTACTCAGCAAGAATCTTCCCTATATAATAAAGAGCAAGAGTGTGGGTATATATATATATATATATATATATATATATATATATATATATATATATATATATATATATATATATATATATATTTCTTTTAATATTATTATTGTTCTTAAAATTCTCTTGTAGTTTTTCCTTATTTCCTTTCTTCACTGGGCTATTTTCCCTGTTGGAGCTCTTGGGGTTATATCATCCCGCATTCCCAACTAGGGTTGTAGCTTAGTAGGTAATAGATACATATATATATATATATATATATATATATATATATATATATATATATATATATATATATATATATGAGAGAGAGAGAGAGAGAGAGAGAGAGAGAGAGAGAGAGAGAGAGAGAGAGAGAGAGAGAGAGAGAGAGATTTCGTTTTGGTCACGCTGAGACGCGTAAGGTGCTGTTCCTCTTGCGACTCACCCCAAAATCAGGATATATATATATATATATATATATATATATATATATATATATATATATATATATATATATATATATATATATATGTATATATATACACATATATATATGTATATATATAAATATATATAATTTACCCAAAGACATTCCAAATCACACACACATTATATATATATATATATATATATATATATATATATATATATATATATATATATATATATATATACATATATATATAAATATATATATGTATATATATATATATATATATATATATATATATATATATATATATATATATATATATAGTAAGAATAAAGTAAATTTTTCAATTTCGACACTACTCTGTACATTTTTTCTTGTAATGATCTCCTCAAAAATACTTTAGTTCATTCCACACAAGCAAGAAATATACATACTGAGCTCTTATTAGGAACTCATACAAAGTACAAATTTGAGCTCAACCTTTCATTGAACATAGGATATAAACATTAATTTTGTCTTATCAATCTATTGCATAAGAAGATTCAGTCATCAAAGCTATACTAGAGACTTAGCCTTTAGAATCTTCATAGAACAAAATAGAGTAATAAGTTAGTAATAGCAATGGAAAATGATAATGACAAAGTAATTAGCATTACTAAGTTTCCTTTACAATGTTGCTGATTGCTCGATACAAAGCAATTGCTTCTAAGAGTCGAGAGGGTAAAACACATACTTCAAAGCACAAAGGAGGAGACGCCAAGGTATTTCGTCAGCTAATCATCAAAGAGGAAAAAAAAAGAGGATTTCATGAAAGGGGAATTGGTAAGTGTATCGAGGTAACAAACGTATGAAGAAGAAGAAGAAGAGGAGGAAGAGGAGGAGGAGAAGAAGAAGAAGAAGAAACAGAAGAAGAAGAAGAAGAAGAAGAAGAAGAAGGAGGAGGAGGAGGAGGAGAAAAAAAGGATGGAGAAGAAGAGGAAGATGAAGGAGGAGGAGGAGAAAAAAAGGATGGAGGAGGAGGAGGAGGAGGAGGAGGAGAAGAAGAAGAAGAAGAAGAAGAAGAAGAAGAAGAAGAAGAAGAAGAAGAAGAAGAAGAAAAGCAGAGATCCCAAGAGTTAAAAAACAGCAGATTAACATCACAAGAAAGGGAACTCATGATCGAGGGATGCTGACAGATTAAACAATTACCTGTGGTGGAAAAAAAATGAGGAAGGAGATGCGCATTAAGGGAAGTCTAGAGACAAGACAATGGGACTTTTACTATGGCAACTGTTAGGGCAAAATATGGCACAATGAAAAAGCAAAGGTTAATGCAACGGAATGTAAATATGGGTGACTTACTCGATTTAAATGAGATGGGGCTTAAAAGTTGGTCAGAACAGGATGTAGATGGCATTCAAAGGGAGTTATCAATTTAAGGGAGTTTGGGTTTATACAGAGTTTTCTTTTATTAATCTATACCAAAAAAAAGTTACCCTTAGATTTATACACTTTCCTTTTATAACTCCATACGCAAAAAAAGTCACCTTCAATTTAATACAGTCTTTTCTTTTATTAATCTATACCTAAAAAGTGACCTTGAAATTAATACAATTTCTTTTATTAATCTATACCTAAAAAGTGACCTTGAAATTAATACAATTTCTTTTATTAATCTATACCTAAAAAGTGACCTTCCAATTAATACACTCTTCCTTTATTAATCTACACCCATAAAAGTCACCTTTAAATTAATACAGACTTTTCTTTTATTAATCTATACCCAAAAAAGTCACCCTTGGATTTATACACTTTTCTTTCATTTATTTATACCCAAGAGAAGTTACCTTTAATAAGGAACTTCCTTATAAAAAGACAGTATTTACTGTTATGTTAATAATCTAACTGTCGAGGTAAGGATGAACTTCATATGCAAAGAACTTGTATACCTGAACAAAGAGCCCACCAACAGTTCGTAAACCCCCATTTACATACCGAAATGCTCGCTACTTCTCAAGCACTTCATTGCTTCCTGGATAGTCGAGAACCTCTTTTACAACACTACCTCTACTCTATATAGTCATAACTTCCAGTAACTTCCTTTCTTCCTTCTTCGCTAGACTTCGAAATTATACTCTAATCGATCTATAAGCTCTTAGAAAATAACAATAACACAACAAATGCTACCGTTTCTAGTCCATTGCAGGACAAAGGCCTCGGGCATGCACTTATTAAAGTCTGGGGTTTGGAAAATTCCTCACCACACTCGCCATTGCAGATTGGTGATAGTGGGAAACTTTAATCTGATCGCTCATAGCAAACCATCCTAGAATGGGTGGCCCTGACTAGTACAACTTTTCTGATCCTAGCGATACACAACATCTTTCACCACGTTAAGATGTCCCTACTCAGAAAATAAAGAACTCCTTAAAAACCTACATCTGGGTGCAACATATCTTTAAAATCATGTTTTTTATTTTTTGCAAAATCTTCGGTTTTATATATATATATATATATATATATATATATATATATATATATATATATATATATATATATATATATATATATATATATATATATATATATATTTCTCACTCTTCCAAACTCTTTTATTCATCATAAATTATAACAATCTCAACAGCTTTCCCCTTTATTTTTTCTTCAATTTAATATAAGCACTTAGAAATATTTTGCACTGTTATTCACTTGTATTTTGAATTGTTCATCTCTATACAATTAACTATAGTCTCTTTCACAACTCTCATATTCTAACATATGCTGATTTTATAAGCATTTAATTTCGATCTTTTTCCTTAAAAATTTCATTAAATGCTAAAGCAAGTATGGCATCAATAATTTCAAGCCAACAATTATAGTTTTATGTAACCTTTCTTATCTTCACGATTGACTTTGTTACTGAATTTCCATATTTTCCTCTTTTCATGAAAATCTTTTACAAGAAAACATCCCATTTCCATATAATCTTTGTTTCACTTTTCTTCATTCGACACAATTTCCTCATTTCAGAATTTTGACCAACTGAGTTTCTTGATTCATTGCTAAATCTTCCCTTATTTCACTTCTAGATCTTCCCTTACTAAAAATCACCCCTATATCTTCCCTCAACTGTTTACGATACTTGATTTTTTAATTAAGAATAAAATCTACGGCATTCTTAAACCTGTAATTCTATGGCCCAACTATACCATAAGCATTATTGCTTTTTTAGACTAGTAAATGCCCTTATCAGCTTTCTTCATGAGTACTCGCAGTCAATAATAACATCAACAACAACAACAACAACAACAACAACAACAACAACAATAATCATCATCATCATCATCACCCCAGTTGTTTCTTTAAAAGATAAGCGAAAATTTAACGTATTTTCCACAAATTGATTTAAAAGAGGATACTCCTGGCTTTTCGATTAAGCTTTACTGGAAAAAAATGATTTTGGAATGCAACGGCTTACAACCAAAGTCAAATACATAAACGGCTTTCGTATGGAATTCAAGAATATTAGAAAGAGCATAGGGTATTACCTTTGGGACAGAAATAATCTGGCTTTTAAATTTTACTTTTCATGAGCGATATGGACCTTTCGAATATATTCTTCTTTGTCTTCAGTTTTTATCCATTTCCAATTCTGTTGACCTTTTACGCAAGTCGTCTCATAGATGAAAACATCCACTTAAAAGGGATTGATTAGAAAACTTCCACGAGGATGGTACGAGTTAAAAACCTCCGTTGAAAATGAGTTCAGGTTGAAACCTTCTCAGGGAAAAAGTATCACTAAACACTTCCCTTGAAAACAAACTGCGATGAAGCCTTCACAGGAAAAAGGTAAGAGTTGAAAACATCCCTTGAAAAAAGGAGTCAGGAAAATCCCCAGCGCACCAAAGATTTCTCTTGAAAAGGGAATGTAATGGAACTTTCTCCTAAGGTAAGAGCTTAAAAAATCAATTGAAAAGGGATAGTTTTGAAACTTTCCCCGTAGAGTGTACAGTTGAAAATTTTACTTGGAAATACGATCCCAAATTATTATTATTATTATTATTATTATTATTATTATTATTATTAGGAAGCTACAGCCCTAGTTGGTAAATCAAGATGCTATAAGCCCAAGGGCTCCAACAGGGAAAGTAACCAGTGAGGAAAGGAAATAAGGAAACAGATCCAATAGTGTGCCCGAGTGAACCCTCAAGCAAGAGAACTCAAACCAAAGACAGTGGAAGACCATGGTACAGAGGCTACAACACTACCAAAGATTAGAGAATAATTGTTTGATTTTGGAGTGTTCTCCTCCAAGAAGAGTTAATTACCATAGCTAAAGTCTCTGCTATACTTACCAAGAGGAAAGCGGCCACTGAACCATTACAGTGCAGTAGTTAACCCCTTGAATGAAGAAGAGTTTTCCGGTTATCTTGGTTGTCAGGTGTATGAGGAAGAGGAGAATTTGGAAAGAATAGACCAGACTATTTGGTGTATGTGTAGGCAAAGGGAAAATGAGATAGGATAACTTACCTATTATAAAAATGGTCCTCTTAAGGTTAAAACGAGTTAAATTATATCCAGCAAGAGTTAATTCTTTCTAACCTAACGGAAACAAATCCACTTTACCTTAAATATCAAATATCCCTGAGTCACTGCGAGTCAGCGAAGAACTTCGACCCCAGATGCTTTTTTTCCCTAGACTCACAGCTTCTTTTTCCCTAGATTTACCGCCTCCGCCCTCGCGCTCTTTCAAAGATCCATTATCCTTTCATCCTCCTTTAAATAACTCTCCCAATATTTACTGGAAGCCATTTGGCTGCTCCTTAATTACTCTCATTAGGAGAGGCGACTTTCAATTACTCTCCCGCCATTTAAATCTTCGAGTCATTTACATGGGACGTCCTTTCGCTCAATCCTTCTCGAAGCGATCCTCAGACTCCTCACTTTTTTCTCATCTTCCTCCTCCTACTTCTCCTCCTCCTCCTCCTCCTCCTCCTCCTCCTCTTCTCTTTCTCTTCTACTTTGTCCCACCACTTGTGAAAACAACCTTCAAATCTCATTAATTCTTTGCCAAAGATTCTGAATTCTTAAGTAGTCTCCCCCAGAGCAATCACGATGACGTCACCGATAGGGGAGAGATGGGAGGTGTGGGGAGCTGGGACGTGGCACTAGGGGGAGGAGCAAGTGAGCCAATAGACTTAACAATAACGAATAGAAAAAAAATACACAAAAATAACCAAATTTGGAGAGAAACTTTTCCTATTTCTCGAAAAA
>NC_090741.1:65491139-65494802 GCF_036898095.1 Palaemon carinicauda
CAAACGCACAACGGCTGCCACTCACGCACTACGTCACACTAACGCAGTACTAACGTCATACTGACGTGTGTAGGTGCAACGTAGGTGCAACGTTGTGCGGCACAATTTAATACCTGTGTGGGCGTGGTTAAAAACGCACGTTTGGCCGCGTATGGGCATACGGGAGGACATACCGGGTGAGAACATGCATGTGTGACTCTACCTTTAGTCACTGACAAATATGCTTTCATTTAGGGCTCCTCTGTACTTGCCAGTAGGGGAAGGGCTTTCCAGCTACAACCCTTTGCACAATGGCAGGATTTAGGCGAAAATTATAAATTTCTAGTATATGTATATATATATATATATATATATATATATATATAATATATATATATATATATATATATATATATTACACACATATATAAATATATATATATATATATATATATATATATATATATATATATATATATATATATATTTATATTATAATACATATATTCTTGAAAAAATTTAATTTTTTCTTGTTTCCTTTCCTTACCTGGCTACTTTCCTTGTTGGAGCTCCTGGGCTTATAGCATCCTGGTTTTCCAACTGAGGTTGCAGCTTAGCAAGTAATAATAATGATGATAATAATAATAATAATTTTATATATATATACATATATATATACATATATATATATATATATATATATATATATATATATATATATATATATATATATATATATATATATATCAAACTTGCTGCGAATGTTTTTCTGTTGAGCAGGCTGACATAAGGCTCTCTTCATAGTTTATATATGATAGATCTATTCTAATGTTATTTCTGTTATTAAAATCTTTTACATTTATTTTTCATTACTTCTACTGTGGTTTACTTATTCTATTTCCTTTCCTTACTGGGCTATTCTTGCCTGTTGGAGCTCGTGGGCATGTAACATCATGCTTTTCCAACTAGGTTTGTAGCTTAGCTAATAATAATAATAATAATAATAATAATAATAATAATAAGAATATATATACACACCACACACACACATACATATATATATATATATATATATATATATATATATATATATATATATATATATATATATATATAATTATTATTATTATCAATATAATCATCATTATTATTATTATTATTATTATTATTATTATTATTATTATTATTATTTATAATCATTATCATTATTATTATTACTACTATCTAAACTACAACCCTAGTTGGAAAAGCAGGATGCTATATACCCAAGGGCTCCAACAGGGAAAAACAGCCTAGTGAGGAAAATAAATAAATAAACTATAAGAGAAGTAATGAACAATTGATAAAAACATTCTAGGAACAATAACATGAAAATAAATCTTTCTCATATAAAAATATAAAAAACTTCAAAAAATAAGAGGAAGAGAAATGAGATAGTATAGTGTGCCCTATTGTACCCTAAAGCAAGAGAACTCTAATCGTAGACAGTGGAAGACCATGGTACAGAGGCTATGACACTAAACAAGACTAGAGCAAAATGGTTTTATTTTGGAATGTTCTTCTCCTAGAAGAGCTGCTTACCATAGCAAAAGAGTCTCTTCTACCTCTCTGCCGGTATATATCTCATACACACACACACACACACACCACACAAACACACACATATATATATAAACACAAATATATGTATATATTTACACATATATGTATACATATATATGCACAAATAAATATGTAAGTATGTATACACACACACACACACACACACACACACACACACACACATATATATATATATATATATATATATAATATATATATATATATATAAACTAAAAAAAGTTTTCATATCACCTACCGCTTATGAAATCAACTGACATTTTATTAATATATATATGTATATGTATATGTATGTATATATATATATATATATATATATATATATATATATATAATATATATATATATATATATATATATATATATATATATATATATATTTAAGAATTTGGCAATTAATATCTTAATTATAGACAACTTGAGCTCCCTATTTCTTACAATAACGTTCCTGCATTAATCCTGTTTTCTTGCCAAAGGTTCGGTACTTAGTCTAGCAAGATTTTTGAAATTTTTGTTATGCAAATTATAATTAGCTGGAATAATCATATCACGATCCAGACTTTTCCATATCTACAGGGTATATAAAAATGTTTGGACCAAAGTAACTTTGATGATTGTTTTTTTTTTTGGTTGTACATCTCTATCGTTCGAAACTTTTTGAGTATCCTGTAGACCATCTTTTGTAAGTACTGTAGTCAAAATGGATAGTATTTATAATCTAATCTTAAATCTTAATAGAATATTGTTGTTTTCTTCCTTGTGACGACCACAATGAATTCAAAATATATTCTCCCATCTGTCATATTTTGGACATATTCTGTCTCCCAATAGTTTTTAATTATTGAAATAAACCTTTACTATTCCATACATATATAAAAAATTTCCTTTTCAATTATTGCTTTCGAAGCATTGTCTTTTATTATAATACAATTCATTTATAAATCTCAGCTTATCTTTGCTCTCCTCATTTCTAAATATTTTCTCTCTTGGCAAACCATTACTCCAGCCCACCTTCAGATCTCTCTCTCTCTCTCTCTCTCTCTCTCTCCCCTCTCTCCTCGTCTCTCTCTCTCTCTCTCTCTCTCTCTCTCTCTATATATATATATATATATATATATATATATATATATATATTATATATATACACACATACACATATAAGCTCTCATCTCTATCTGTCAGTCTGTCATTTTGTCACACTTCGTTGAAAGATCTGCTTCACGGAACCCGCAATCTCTCTCCTCTCTCTCTCTCTCTCCTCTCTCTCTCTCTCTCTCTCTCTCTCTCTCAAAGCCATCTGTCTACGCACCGCACCTTTCTCAACGTCTCTCTGTCTATCTGTCAATTGGCCTGGTGGTACTGTCTGCGACACTCCTGTCTATGCCCGCCGAAGCGCGCCTCCAATCACCGGGCAGGGAACCCTTTTCTCTCAGCCTTCGGTGACGCGAAACAAATTGAGTTGATTACGAACACCCGCGAGGAAAGGGGAACGGGCAGAGAGAGAGAGAGAGAGAGAGAGAGAGAGAGAGAGAGAGAGAGAGAGAGAATAGAGAGAGAGAGAGAGAGGGTGTTCTGAATCTGGTAATGATATCTCTATCTTAAGGTGTGTGTGAGATTGATTGATTATTAGTTATCTGGCATCCTGACGGAGAGAGAGAGAGAGAGAGAGAGAGAGAGAGAGAGAGAGAGAGAGAGAGGAGAGAGAGAGAGAGAGAGAGGGTGTTCTGAATCTGGTAATGATATCTCTATCTTAAGGGTTTGTGGTGAGAGAGATTGATTGATTATTAGTTATCTGGCATCCTGACGGAGAGAGAGAGAGAGAGAGAAGAGAGAGAGAGAGAGAGAGAGAGAGAGAGAGAGAGAGAGCAGAGAGAGAGAACTGTATCATATTTGATAATACTATTCAAAGAAATTTTAAAGCTAAAAGGACGGAGTTGCCACAAGGATATTATCAAACTGAGAAATGACGTTTGAGAAGAATTTCTCCAAAAAAGAAAGAAATCAGAAGAAAGAAGAAAAAGTAACTTTATCAGAAAGGGTCCAGACGGCTGTTTTTTTATTTAA
>NC_090741.1:65495302-65500302 GCF_036898095.1 Palaemon carinicauda
AAATATTCTGTTCATTTCAACGTTATTTCATTTAGGAAAAATAAATATCACGATTCAATACCGCTAATAATCTTACGAAATTATTAACCATACAAAAAGCATATTATAGCTCCTTATTTGACATCAACTAACATGCATTACTTTTTCTTGAGAGAGAGAGAGAGAGAGAGAGAGAGAGAGAGAGAGAGAGAGCCCGAGCCCGAGCCCGACCCCAGAAAAATCAACTGTCACATGCTAAAAAAAATATCTAGGGAGAGAGAGAGCCCGAGCCCGACCCCAGAAAATCAACGGTCACATGCTAAAAAAAATCTCTCTCTCTCTCTCTCTCTCTCTCTCTCTCTCTCTCTCTCTCTCTCTCTCTCTCCTCTCTTTTATCTTATATAAACACCATAAGGATTTTTTTTCTCTTATAATCATAATGATAAATATAATAACTCTTATCATTGTGATTATTCTTGTAAGTATCGATTTTATTTTATTATCAGAAGAAACTTTAAGGGAAAACTGATTTTTTGTTTAAAAGATAAACCAAATTTATTAATCTATGTATTCATATATATATATATATATGTATATATATATATATATATATATATATTCCCATCACTATGGATAATATTTAATCATAGGAAGAAACTTTCAGGAAAAATGAAATTTCATAAAAGCTAAGCCAAATTTATAAATATATACATACATACATATATATAATATATATATATATATATATATATGTATATATATATATATATATATATATGTATATATATATATATATATGTGTGTGTGTATGTGTGTGTGTGTGGAGTCCTCGTATTTACGTAGTTTCTTCATATTTTCTGATTTACCGATTTCCTTTATTTGATCACAGCATGGCCGTTTCGCCAATATTCTGGCTTTATCAGTTAATTACAGTTTTACGTTAGGTTTACAATTCCGTATTATATATATATATATATATATATATTGTATGTGTATATATATATATGTATATATATACATATATATATGTATATATACATATATATATACGTATATATATATATATATATATATATGTATGTATATATACATATATATACATGTATATACTGTATATATATATGTGTATATATATATATATATATATATGTGTGTATATATATATATACATATATATATATATATATAAAGGTTTCTGCTAAAATTGCGATTGATTAAATTCAACAGTGATATTTTGAATACTACAGGAAAGAGAAGAAAGGAAAATGATAATATTTCAACATTTACATAATCCTTTAAAGTTTATTAAGGAAATGTAATGAGATATTCACATACACACATATACACAAACATACTTGCAGATATGCAGACACAAACCCACTCATTGAGGAGGTCGGGGGTCAAAATCGCTTTCCTCTCAAGGTTAAACAGAGGTCAGGAACGCCTTGACCTTTCTGGGAGGCGATTATTATTATTATTATTATTATAACTACTACTACTACTACTACTACTACTACTACTACTACTACTACTACTACTACTACTACTACTACTACTTGTTAAGCTACATGCCTAGTTGGAAAAGTAGGATTCTATAAGCTTAAGGTCTCCAACAGGGAAAGTAGCCCAGTGAGGAAAGGAAATAATGAAAGAAATAAGCTACCAGAGACGTAATGAACAATTGAAAGGAAATATTTTGAAGAACAGTAACAACATTAAAATAAATATTTCATATATAAACTAAAAACTTCAAAATAACAAGAGGAAGAAAAACATAATAGATTAAATAACTATCAATAGATTAATTTATATGAAATATACCAATTGATGAATTAATTTGGAATATACACATTTCATATAAATTCATATTTTACATCTATTTTTCAAGGTAACTTATAACTAAAACAAGTTACAAAATGATAAACTAAATAATCTGTCCTCAAATGAAGGTCTCATACTATAAAACCTTCATTAGGATTGTGGTGGCCGATACAGTAACTTCCCTGACTGGTGAACGGCCGCCAGACTGGGATTCGATTCCCGCTCAAACTCGTTAGTTTCTTTGGTCGCTTCAATCTCACCATCCTTGTGAGCTGAGGCTGGTGGGTTCGGAGGAGCCTATATGTCTATATGCTGAGTCATCAGCAGCCATTGCCTGGCCCTCCTTGGTCCTAGCTTCGGTGGAGAGGGACTTGGGCGCTGATCATATGTATATATGGTCAATCTCTATGGCATTGTCCTGCTCGATAGGGAAATGTCACTGTTCATTGCCCCTCCCATTCATGAGCGGCCTTTAAATATTTAAGAGTATTAATATCCTTCATAAACATAATTTTAAATGGCCTCCCGACACATTTCTTTTTATTACTATCGTTGAACAAGGAAGAACTTTTCTTACTTAAAAACTATTCAGATTTTTTTCTATATATATTCTAATGTAATGATACTTTCAAGGTATTGCCATTTTATGGTTTTTCAAGAAATAGGAAAAGTTTCTCTCTAAATTTGGTTATTTTTATGTATTTTTTCTATTCGTTATTGTTAAGTCTATTGGCTCACTTGCTCCTCCTCCTAGTGCCTCGTCCCAGCTCCCCACACCTCCCATTTCTCCCCTATCGGTGACGTCATCGTGATTGCTCTGGGGGGGAGACTACTTAAGAATTCAGAATCTTTGGCAAAGAATTAATGAGATTTGAAGGTTGTTTTCACAAGTGGTGGGACAAAGTAGAAGAGAAAGAGAAGAGGAAGAGGAGGAGGAGGAGGAGGAGAAGTAGGAGGAGGAAGATGAGAAAAAAGTGAGGAGTCTGAGGATCGCTTCGAGAAGGATTGAGCGAAAGGACGTCCCATGTAAATGACTCGAAGATTTAAATGGCGGGAGAGTAATTGAAAGTCGCCTCTCCTAATGAGAGTAATTAAGGAGCAGCCAAATGGCTTCCAGTAAATATTGGGAGAGTTATTTAAAGGAGGATGAAAGGATAATGGATCTTTGAAAGAGCGCGAGGGCGGAGGCGGTAAATCTAGGGAAAAAGAAGCTGTGAGTCTAGGGAAAAAAAGCATCTGGGGTCGAAGTTCTTCGCTGACTCGCAGTGACTCAGGGATATTTGATATTTGAGGTAAAGTGGATTTGTTTCCGTTGGGTTAGAAAGAATTAACTCTAGCTGGATAGAATTTAACTCGTTTTAACCTTAGGGAGTAGAATATTTTAAGAGGACCATTTTTATAATAGGTAAGTTATCCTATCTCATTTTTCCTTTGCCTACACATACACCGAATAGTCTGATCTATTCTTTCCAAATTCTCCTCTTCCTCATACACCTGACAACTAAGATAACCGGAAAACTCTTCTTCATTGAAGGGGTTAACTACTGCACTGTAATGGTTTAGTGGCCACTTCCTCTTGGTAAGTGTAGCAGAGACTTTAATTATGGTAATTAACTCTTGTAGGAGAAGGACACTCCAAAATCAAACCATTATTCTCTAATCTGTGGTAGTGTTGTAGCCTCTGTACAATGGTCTTCCACTGTCTTGGGTTAGAGTTCTCTTGCTTGAGGGTACACTCAGGCACACTATTGTATCTGTTTCCTTATTTCCTTTCCACACTGGTTACTTTCCCTGTTGGAGCCCTTGGGCTTATAGCATCCTGATTTACCAACTAGGGTTGTAGCTTAGCTAATAATAATAATAATAATAATAATAATAATAATAATAATGTTTTAGTATCTTATTTCCAAGGGAAATTTTCAAATGTACACTCTTCAGGGAAAGTTTCAAGCCTATTCCTTTTCAATTGATTTTTTAAGCTCACCTTAGGAGAAAGTTCCATTACAATCCCTTTTCAAGAGAAATCTTTGATGCTTTATTTTCAGAGGTTTTACCCTGACTCCTTTTTTCAAGGGGTGTTTTCAACACTATCTTTTTTCCTGTGAAGGATTCTTCGCAGTTTGTTTTCAGGGGAAGTGTTTAGTGATACTTTTTCCCAGAGAAGGTTTCAACCTGAACTCATTTTTCAAGGGAGGTTTCTAACTCGTACCTTCCTCGTGGAAGTTTTCAATTTAATCCCTTTTAAGTGGATGTTTTTAACTAAGAGACGATTAGCCTAAAAAGTCAACAGAGATTGAAATGGATCAAAACAGAAAAAGAAGAATATATTCGAAATGTCCACATCGCTCATGAAAAGTAAAATTTAAAAAAACTAGATTATTTCAGTCCCAAAGGTAACTCCCTATGCTCTATATCTAATATTCTTGAATTCCATACAAAAACCGTTTATGTATTTGTCTTTGGTTGTGAGCCTTTGAATTCCAAAATAATCTTCTAAGTAAAGGTTAATCCAAAAGCTAGAAAATCCGCTAAATTTTCTCTAATCTTTTAAAGAAACAAGTGTCTTGATTATTATTATTATTATTATTATTATTATTATTATTACTAGTATTATTATTATTATTATTATTATTATTATTATTATTATTATTATTATCATCATCATTATTATTATTGAGGTGGTATGGTCATGTCATGAGACGAGATGAACAGTATATTGGGAGGAGAGCGATGGAAATGAAGGTACAGGGAAGGAGAAGGAGAGGGAGACCAAAGCGAAGGTGGATGGACTGTATCAAGGATGACCTTCGATCAAAGGGATTAACCGGTGATGAAGTGTGGGACAGAGGTAAATAGAGAACGCTGGCCAGAAACATCGACCCCACATAAAAGTGGGAAAAGATGCAGACAAAGAATTATTATTATTATTATTATTATTATTATTATTATTATTATTGACTGCGAGTACCCATGAAGAAGGCTGATAAATGTTTACTTGTTTAAAAATCAAAGATGTTTATGGTATAGTTGGACCATAGAATTACGGGTGTAAAAATACCATAGATTTTATTCTTGAATAAAAGTTCAATTATCGTAAACGGCTGAGGGAAGAGAGAGGGTCATGTCATGGTGTGATTTGTTGCAAGGGAATATCTTTGAAATAAGGGAAGATTTGCTAATGAATCAAGATATCCAAGTGA
>NC_090741.1:65505302-65527802 GCF_036898095.1 Palaemon carinicauda
CCTCTTACGGCTATTTTACCCTGTCGGAGTCCTTAGGCTTATAGTATCTCGCTTTTCCCCGACCTCCTCTCTGTCTCGCCTCTCTTTCCTATCAAACGAATAAACTCATTACAAACTGCCATCATCCCGACCAAGTTCAGCCGTAGCAGTGAACTCGTAAAACTGGGTCGCGCAAACTTAATTTCCGGGTTGGCGAGGGGCGAGAGCAGGTCAATGAGAGAAAGAAAGAAGTGAAAAAAGATGTGGGAATCTCTAAGGAGGAAAAATGGAATTAAGGACGATTATTTCGTCCATTAAGAGTAAGATTACCGACCTAACGAGCGGGAGTTTTGTGATACACGTCGCAGAACTTTGAAGATATAGCGATTTTTTTCTGCTATTAGAAGTCAGAGCTTAAATGTTTACATGTTTTGGAGTTTAGGTTTCTGATTCGATATCTTAGATGTTTCCAAACGTTTTCTATTTTCTTCGAACGATTATCTCTAATTATTTATTAGATAAGGTTCAGTTATCTCTTAATGATTATTCGAATTATTCATAAGAGGCATCTCAATTTCCTCTGAATAATTAATCTTTATAGATGTTATAAAATTATCTGCTTTTGATTATTTATTTATTCCTCTGTTTGTTTATCAGTTAGTAGGATCATGTCAAAAGTTCTCGACGGATTAACACCAAATTTTAGCAACTGATAAGTATTATGTCCTGAAGAACCCATTAAAATTTGTAGGTGATCCGGATCAAGATCGTTATTCAAGTTATTATTGTAATTATTACTCGGAAGATTCATTCACGGTCAACATATGAAAAAGGGAAAGCTTGGTCCGTAGACTTCAATCAAATGGTGATTATCTTAATTACCGGAGGTCTGAAATCTCTGATTGCCTTTTCTATTAGTTATTATAACATTTGTGTGTCTAAAGATAAGGCATTTCAATACCATTATATATCCCAGACCTGAATATAGAAACTAAAAATAGAGTAGAAAAAAGAGTGGATTTTTACTGTGGTAAATCGAAAGAGTTACTTAAGAAGAGTATGTATTGATAAATAAAATATCGAGAAAACGGAAATGAGAACAGAATTCCAAAGTTTAGCGGTAGAAGGAAAGAAGCAGTCGCCAAATAATATCATCCGATCTTGGATTAAATACAACTTTTAATTGGACTTAAATTATAGATATTTAGAAAGATAATTATTCTGTCTTTTATATTCTAGTACCGTGATGACTTACTATAACAATTCAATTCTAGTCTTTCTTGGACTAATTATTATGTATAATTTTATTCCATATATACTTTGTAATAAAACAGTGTTAAGAGTTGCCCAGAATGACCAAGATTTTTTATCAAGTACAGTTTAGTCAATATCCTGTTTGCTTAAGGTTGTGACCGAATCCCTGAAATGAGAAGAGAAAGGAAAAATTTAAAATTCAAGCAAGATAAGAAAATACAAACAGACAGAAAGAGAGAGAGGCACCATCAAGCAAAGAAACAAGAGAGAGAGAGAGAGAGAGAGAGAGAGAGAGAGAGAGAGAGAGAGAGTTGTCCTTAGAGGTTATGAATCTCAGTGTTTGTTCCTACAGGAGATAATAAAACATCCTGAAATCTCTTAAAAACCTCCGCCTCTGGGTATCCTCCTCCTCAGCCTTCATGTTAATGGCGGAGGAGTAACTGACGCCTCCCACTCGAGAGGAGGAAGAGGAGGAGGAGAAAGCCTAAAAGCATTAAAAGGAGACTTTATTCTGCCCCGACCTCCTCTCTGTCTCGGCTCTCTTTCCTATCAAACGAATAAACTCATTACAAACTGCCATCATCCCGGCCAAGTTCAGCCGTAGCAGTGAACTCGTAAAACCGGGTCGCGCAAACTTAATTTCCGGGTTGGCGAGGGGCGAGAGCGGGTCAACGAAAGAAAGAAAGAAGTGAAAAAAGGGGCCGGAAACTCTTAGAAGGAAAAATAGAATTAAGGACGATTATTCCGTCCATTAAGCGTAAGATTACCGACCTAACGCGCGGGAGTTTTGTGATACACATCGCAGAGCTTTGAAGATATAGCGATATTTTTTCTGCTATTAGAAGTCAGAGCTTAAATGTTTACATGTTTTGGAGTTTAGGTTTCTGATTCGATATCTTAGATGTTTCCAAAGGTTTTCCATTTTCTTCGAACGATTATCTCTAATTATTTATTAGATAAGGTTCAGTTATCTCTGTATGATTATTCTAATTATTCATATGAGGAATCTCAATTTCCTCTGAATAATTAATCTTGATAGATGTTATAAAATCATCTGCGTTTGTTTATTTATTTATTCATCTGTTTGCTTATCGGTTAGTAGGATCATGTCAAAAGTTTTCGACGGATTTTCACCAAATTTTAGCAACTGATAAGTATTATGTCTTGAAGAACCCATTAAATTTTGTAGGTGATCTGGCTTATAGTCTTACTTATATTTTGCATACAGAGCCATCCTTGCTTGCAGGTTTACAAAGCTTAATAAATAGTTTGACCAAAATTTCAAATATAAGAAATTTTTTCTGAAAATTTTGCCAAGGGATTGCCATCAATTGACATGGAGGAACCATTTCTCATTTTGATAGATCATACATTGTCTCATTGTAAGTTATTATTGTAATTATTACACGGAAGATTTATTCACGGTCAACATATGAAAATGGGAAAGCTTGGTCCGTAGACTTCAATCATATGTTGATTAACTTAATTGGCGGAGGTCTGAAATCTCTGATTGCCTTTTCTACTTGTTATTATAAAATTTGTGTGTCTAAAGTGAAGGCAGTTCAATACCATTATATATCCCAGACCCGAATATAGAAACAAAAGACAGAGTAGAAAAATGAGTGGATTTTTACTGTGGTAAATCGAAAGAGTTACTTATGAAGAGATGTGTATTAATATATATAATATCGAGAAAACGGAAATGAGAACAGAATTCCAAAGTTTGGCGGTAGAAGGAAAGAAGCAGTCGCCAAATAATGTTATCCGATCGTGGATTAAACACAACTTTTGATTGGACTTGAAAAATGTATATTTAGAAATATAATTATTCTGTCTTTTATATTCCAGGACCGTGATGATTTACTATAACAATTCAATTCTAGTCTTTCTTGGGCTAATTATTCTATATATTCTATTCCATATATACTTTGTAATACAGTAGTGTTACAGGTGCCTAAGATTATTTTTCAAGTATAGTTTAGTCAGTATCCTGTTTGATTAAGGTTGTGATCGAATACCTTGAAATAAAGAGAAAGGAGAAAGAGAAAATTCAACCAAGATAAGGAAATAAGAATAGATGGACATAGAGAAAGACACCAAGAAGCAAAGAGAAAAGTGAGAGAGAGAGCCTTACCTTACCTTACCTTATTGCCGTATTTTTTTGTTTGGGTTCCCCTAGGTCCCTCAGTGTGAGGCACCTCATATATCCACCAGAGAGTTGCTAATGCATCTTCCGGTGTATTTTGCATCTTCCTGTCTTGGATGGTCTGGGATGCATCTTAGGTATTTATCGAGCTTATTCTTAAACACATCTACGCTCACTCCTGATATGTTTCTTAGATGAGCTGGCAGCACATTAAATAGTCGCTGCATTATCGATGCTGGTGCGTAGTGGATTAATGTCCTGTGCGCCTTTCTTAGTTTACCTGGTAATCTACCTCGGCTTGCTCTTTCTGATATTTTTAGCTCCATGATGTTTTCGGTAATTCCTTCTATTTGCTTCCATGCTTGTATTATTATCATGTAGCGTTCTCTTCTCCTTTCTAGACTGTATAGTTTTAAAATTTGCAGTCTTTCCCAGTAGTCAAGGTCCTTAACTTCTTCTATTCTAGCAGTATAGGACCTTTGTACACTCTCTAATTGTGCAATATCCTTTTGGTAGTGTGGGTACCATATCACATTGCAGTACTCGAGTGTACTACGTACATAAGTTTTGTAAAGCATAATCATGCGTTCAGCTTTTCTTGTTTTAAAGTGTCTGAATAACATTCCCATTTTTGCTTTAAATTTAGCCAAGTGTTGCTATTTGGTCGTTGCATAACATATTCCTATTTAAAATTACACCAAGGTCTTTAATTGCTTCCTTGTTTGTGATTATCTCGTTATTAGGTCCCTTGTATGCATATACCATTCCTTTTCTGTTTCCATAATTCATTGATTCGAATTTATCGGAGTTAAATACCATCCTATTTATCTCCGCCCATTCATATATTTTGTTTAGATCTCTTTGTAGTGAGTTCCTATCTTCATCACAAGTAATTTCTCTACTTATTCTTGTGTCATCGGCGAAACTTCTCACTACAGAGTTTTCAACATCGCAGTCTATGTCTGAGATCATAATAACAAACAGCAGTGCAGAGAGAGAGAGAGAGAGAGAGAGAGAGAGAGAGAGAGTTCTCTTTGGAGGTTATGAATCGCCGTGTTTGTTCCTACAGGACATGATATTATAGCATCCTACAATCTCTTCAAACCTCCGCCTCTGGGAATCCTTCTCCTCGACCTCATCAAGAAATTGGTTTGCAAAAAATGGCAACAGCAATGGGATAGCCTAGATGGCAATAAAATGCGAGAGGTAACAAATGACATATCTCCTTGGAGGTATAATATGATGCCCCGAAAATGGGAGACGTCTCTTTGTCGTCTCCGTATTGGTCACACTTGGTTGACACACGAGTTTCTGCTGAAGGGCCAACACCAACCGTATTGTGACGACTGTTTAGTACCTCTAACAGTAAGGCATTTGTTGACCGAATGCCCCAATTATAACAACTTGAGGAATAGATATTTGTTTGAGGCTCGAGGTGAGGGTGGCAATTTCATCCTTGCCAAGATTCTTGGAAATGATGTGTCTTACCATGCTAGGGGCATTTTTAGATTTATTTCCGAAGCAGGTCTTCTGAAAAATATTTAACTTTTATGACATTCAACTTTTATGATTTTAATTGAATACTCTTTTATTTTTTATTTTATTTTATTTTTTATTTTTGTATACATACATTAAATGTTACCGGCGTCAATGACCTTAGATGTCAGGATGCCTGAAAACTTTAAATCAATCAATCAATCTCCTCGACCTTAACGTTAATGGCGGAGGAGTGACTGACGCCTCCCACTCGAGAGGAGGAGGAGGAGGAGGAGGAGGAGGAGGAGGAGGAGGAGAAAGCCAAAAAGCATTAAAAGACGACTTTATTCTGCCCCGACCTCCTCTCTGTCTGGCCTCTCTTTCCTATTAACCGAATAAACTCATTACAAACTGCCATCATCCCGGCCAAGTTCAGCCGTAGCAGTGAACCCGTAAAACCGGGTCGCGCAAACTTAATTTCCGGGTTGGCGAGGGGCGAGAGCGGGTCAACGAAAGAAAGAAAGAAGTGAAAAAAGAGGAGGGAATCTCTACGGAGGAAAAATAGAATTAAGGACGATTATTTCGTCCATTAAGAGTGAGATTACCGACCTAACGCGCGAGAGTTTTGTGATCCACATCGCAAAACTTTGAATTTATATCAGATATTTTTCTGTCATTAGAAAACAGAGCTTGAATGTTTACAAGTATTTTTCTTAGCTGCAGTTTGTTGGGAGTTTAGGTTTCTGATTCGTTATCTTAGATGTTTTCTAAACATTTCCCATTTCCCTTGAATGTTTATCTTGAATTATTTATTAGATAAGGTTCGGTTATGTCTTCATAATTGTTCAGATTATTCATAAGAGGAATCTCAATTTCCTCTGGATAATTAATCTTGGAGGAAGTTATAAAATTATCTGTTTTTGTTTATTTATTTATTTATCTGTTTGCTTGTCTATTAGAAGGATTACGTCAAATTGCCTTGCCGCATTTTCACCAAATTTTATCAACGTATAGATATTATGCTTCGGAAGAACACATCAAATTTTAGAGGTGATCCGGATCAAGATAGTTATGCTAGTTGCTATTGTTATTATTACACAGAATATTTATTCACCATTAACATGTGAAAAAGGGAAAGCTTGGTCCGTAGACTTTAGTGAACTTCACAATATTCATTGGCAGATATCTGAAATCTCTGATTGCCTTTTCTACTTGTTAGTATAACATTTGTGTGTATAAAGAGAAGGCAGTTCAATGCTATTATTTACCCTAGACCCGAATAAAGGAAAAAAACAGAGAGTAGGAAAAAAGGACCCTTGTTTTTGCTCTGGAAAATTCGAAAGAGCTGCCTATGAAGAGATGTATATTAATTTATAACATCTTGGAAAAACCGAAGCGACAGAAGAATTCCAAAGTTTGGCAGTTGAGGGAAAGAATTAGTCATTGAATAATGTCATCCGATTATAGGGTGGATGTAACTTTTTATTGGACTTGAAAAATTGAGATTTATAAATAGAATTCCTCTATGTTCTTTATTCCAGATCCATGAAATACCTTAGCAATAAAATTCTCGACGTTTTTGGGGTAATGATTCTATATGATATATTTTTATTATTCCAGTTAAGCTTTTTTAAAGTGTTTGGAGTTGCCTAGGATAGCAAAGGTTTTTTTTTTTTTTTTTCAATTACAGATTAGTCAAAATCCTCTCTAGATTTATTCTCTCAAAAAGACGGAATTTGTTTTGAAGGAAATAAAGAGAAAGGAGAAGGTGAAAATTCAAGCAATAAAGACTTATAAACAGACAAACAAAGAGAAAGACACAAGCAAGCAAAGAGAAAAGAGAGAGAGAGAGAGAGAGAGAGAGTGAGAGAGAGAGAGAGAGAGAGAGAGAGAGAGAGAGAGTTGTCTTTGGAGATTATGAATCACTGTGTTTGTTCCTACAGGAGATATTATAACATCCTGCAATCTCTTAAGACCTCCGCCTTTTGGAATCCTCCTCCTCAGCCCTCATGTTAATGGCGTAGGAGTGACTGACGCCTCCCACTCGAAAGGAGGAGGAGGAGGAGGAGAAAGCCAAAAAGCATTAAAAGACAACTTTATTCTGCCCCGACCTCCTCTCTGTCTCGCCTCTCTTTCCTATTAAACGAATAAACTCATTACAAACTGCCATCATCCCGGCCAAGTTCAGCCGTAGCAGTGAACTCGTAAATCCGGGTCGCGCAAACTTAATTTCCGGGTTGGCGAGGGACGAGAGCGGGTCAACGAGAGAAAGAAAGAAGTGAAAAAAGATGTGGGAATCTCTAAGGAGGAAAAATGGAATTAAAGACGATTATTTCGTCCATTAAGAGTAAGATTACCGACCTAACGCGCGGGAGTTTTGCGATACACATCGCAGAACTTTGAATTTATATCAGATATTTTTCTGTCATTAGAAACCAGAGTTTGAATGTTTACAAGTGTTTTTCTTTTCTACAGTTTGCTGGGAGTTTAGGTTCCTGATTCGATATCTTAAATGTTTCCAAACATTCCCCATTTACTTCGAACGATTATCTCTAATTATTTATTAGATAAGTTTCAGTTATCTCTTAATGATTATTCTAATTATTCATAAGAGGAATCTCAATTTCCTCTGAATAATTAATCTTTATAGATGTTATAAAATTATCTGCTTTTGATTATTTATTTATTCCTCTGTTTGTTTATCAGTTAGTAGGATCATGTCAAAAGTTCTCGACGGATTTTCACCAAATTTTAGCAACTGATAAGTATTATGCTCCGGAAGAACCCATTAAATTTTGAGGTGGATTCGGATCAAAATCGTGATTATTATTATTATTATTATCATTATTATTATTATTATTATTAGACGGTAGATGCATTCACGGTCAACATATGAAAATGGGAAAGCTTGGTCCGTAGACTTCAATCATATGTTGATTAACTTAATTGGCGGAGGTCTGAAATCTCTGATTGCCTTTTCTACTTGTTATTATAAAATTTGTGTGTCTAAAGTGAAGGCAGTTCAATACCATTATATATCCCAGACCCGAATATAGAAACAAAAGACAGAGTAGAAAAATGAGTGGATTTTTACTGTGGTAAATCGAAAGAGTTACTTATGAAGAGATGTGTATTAATATATATAATATCGAGAAAACGGAAATGAGAACAGAATTCCAAAGTTTGGCGGTAGAAGGAAAGAAGCAGTCGCCAAATAATGTTATCCGATCGTGGATTAAACACAACTTTTGATTGGACTTGAAAAATGTATATTTAGAAATATAATTATTCTGTCTTTTATATTCCAGGACCGTGATGATTTACTATAACAATTCAATTCTAGTCTTTCTTGGGCTAATTTTTCTAAATATTTTATTCCATATATACTTGTAATACAGTAGTGTTAAAGGTGCCTAAGATTATTTTTCAAGTATAGTTTTGTCAATATCCTGTTTTATTAAGGTTGTGATCGAATACCTTGAAATAAAGAGAAAAGAGAAAGAGAATATTCAACCAAGATAAGGAAATAAGAATAGATGGACATAGAGAAAGACACCAAGAAGCAAAGAGAAAAGTGAGAGAGAGAGAGAGAGAGAGAGAGAGAGAGAGAGAGAGAGAGAGTTGTCTTTGGAAGTTATGAATCGCCGTGTTTGTTCCTACAGGACATAATATTATAGCATCCTACAATCTCTTCAAACCTCCGCCTCTGGGAATCCTTCTCCTCGACCTTAACGTTAATGGCGGAGGAGTGACTGACGCCTCCCACTCGAGAGGAGGAGGAGGAGGAGGAGAAAGCCAAAAAGCATTAAAAGACTTTATTCTGCCCCGACCTCCTCTCTGTCTCTCCTCTCTTTCCTATTAACCGAATAAACTCATTACAAACTGCCATCATCCCGGCCAAGTTCAGCCGTAGCAGTGAACTCGTAAAACCGAGTCGCGCAAACTTAATTTCCGGGTTGGCGAGGGGGCGAGAGCGGGTCAACGAGAGAGAGAAAGAAGGAAAAAAACAGGTGGGAATCTCTAAGGAGGAAAAATGAAATTAACGACGATTATTTCGTCCATTAAGAGTAAGATTACCGACCTAACGCGCGGGAGTTTTGTGATACACATCGCAGAACTTTGAATTTATATCAGATATTTTTATGTCATTAGAAAACAGAGCTTGAATGTTTACAAGTGTTTTTCTTTGCTACAGTTTGATGGGAGTTTCGGTTTCTGATTCGTTGTCTTGGATGTGTTCTAAACGTTTCCCATTTTCTTTGAGTGATTAACTTGAATTATTTGGATAAGGTTCAGTTATCTCTTTATGATTGTTCTAATTATTCATAAGAGGAATCTCAATTCCCTCCGAATAATTAATCTTGGAGGAGGTTATAAAATCACTTGCGTTTGTTTGTTTATTTATTCATTTGTTTGTTTATCGGTGAGCAGGATCACGTCAAAATCTCTTGCCCTATTTTCACCAAATTTGAACAACGGATAAGTATTATGCTCCGGAAGAACCCATCAAATATTGAGGTTGATTTGGATCAAAATTGCGATTCTGGTTATTATTATTATTATTATTATTATTATTATTATTTGTATTTGTATTTTTATAAATATTATTATTACTATTATTATTGTTATTATTATTTTTATTTGTATTATTATAAATATTAGTATTATTATTATTTTTATTTGTATTATTATTATCATTATTTGTATTATAAATATTATTATTATTATTATTATTATTTTTATTATTATTATTATGAAACAGTAGATTCGTTCACTGTCAACATAGGAAAAGTGGAGAGCTTAGTCCGTAGACTTGCGGGAAATGTTGACAATCTTCATTGGCGGAGGTCTAAAATCTCTTATTGCCTTTTCTACTTGTTATTATAATATTTGTGTGCATAAAGATAAGGCAGTTCGATTCTCTTATTTACCCTAGACCCGAATAAAGAAAAAAACAAAGAGTAGGAGAAAAAAAGAGCCTTGTTTTTGCTCTGGAAAAGCCGTTAAAGCTGCTTATATGAAGAGATGTATATTAATTTACGAAATCTTGGGAAAACCGAGGCGACAAAAGAATTCCAAAGTTTGGCAGTAGAGAGAAAGTATTACTCCTCGAATAATGTCATCTGATTATAGGGTGGATGTAACTTTTTATTGGACTTGAAAAATAGAGATTTATAAATAGAATTACCGTATTTTTTTTATTCCAGATCCATGATACATATTAACAATAAAATTCTGAACTTTTTGGGGGTAATTATTCTATATGATATATTTTTATTATTTCAGATATGCTTTGTTAAAGTGTTTGGAGTTGCGTAGGATAGCAAAGGTTTTTTTTTCCAAATATAGATTAGTCAAAATCCTCTTCTGTTTATTTAAGGTTGTGGACGAATCCTAGATATATTCTCTCAAAAAGACTGAATTTGTTTTGAAGGAAGTAAAGAGAAATGAGAAGGTGAAAATTCAAGCAATAAAGACATAAACAGACAAACAAACAAAGACACCAGTAAGCGGAGAGAGAGAGAGAGAGAGAGAGAGAGAGAGAGAGAGAGAGAGAGAGAGAGAGAGAGAGAGAGAGAGAGAGAGAGAGAGAGAGAGAGAGTTGTCTTTGGAGGTTATGAATCGCCGTGTTTGTTCCTACAGGAGATGATAATATAACATCCTACAATCTCTTAAAACCTCCGCCTCTGGGAATCCTTCTCCTCGACCTTAACGTTAATGGCGGAGGATTGACTAACGCCTCCCACTCGAAAGGAGGAGGAGGAGGAGGAGAAAGCCTAAAAGCATTAAAAGGCGACTTTATTCTGCCCGACCTCCTCTCTGTCTCTCCTCTCTTTCCTATTAACCGAATAAACTCATTACAAACTGCCATCATCCCGGCCAAGTTCAGCCGTAGCAGTGAACTCGTAAAACCGGGTCGCGCAAACTTAATTTCCGGGTTGGCGAGGGGCGAGAGCAGGTCAACGAAAGAAAGAAAGAAGGAAAAAAAGAGGTGGGATTCTCTAAGAAGGAAAAATGGAATTAAGGACGATTATTTCGTCCATTAAGAGTAAGATTACCGACCTAACGCGCGGGAGTTTTGTGATACACATCGCAGAACTTTGAATTTATATCAGATATTTTTCTGTCATTAGAAACCAGAGTTTGAATGTTTACAAGTGTTTTTCTTTGCTACAGTTTGATGGGAGTTTAGGTTTCTGGTTCGCTATCTTAGATGTTATCTAAACATTTCCCATTTCCCTTGAATGTTTATCTTGGATTATTTAGATAAGTTTCAGTTATCTCTTTCTGATTGTTCTAATTATTCATAAGAGGAATCTCAATTCCCTCCGAATAATTAATCTTGGAGGAGGTTATGAAATCACTTGCGTTTGTTTGTTTATTTATTCATTTGTTTGTTTATCGTTGAGCAGGATCACGTCAAAATCTCTTTCCCTATTTTCACCAAATTTGAACAACAGATAAGTATTATGCTCCGGAAGAACCCATTGAATTCTTTAGGTGATTCAGATCAATATTGCGATTCTTGGTTATTATTATTATTATTATTATTATTATTATTATTATTATTATACAGTAGATTCATTCACGGTCAGTGTATGAAGGAGGGAAAGCTTGATCCGTAGACTTCGATCAAATGTTGATTATCTTCATTGGAGGAGGTCTGAAATCTCAGTTGCCTTTTCTACTTGTTATTATAACATTTGTGTGTACAAAGAGAAGGCAGTTCAATACCATCATATACCCAAGACCAGAATATAGAAACTAGAAATAGTGAGTAGGAAAAAGGGTGGATTTTTACTGTCGAAAAGTCGAAAGAGTTACCTATGAAGAGATGTGTATTGATATATATAATATCAAAAAAACGGAAATGAGAACAGAATACCAAAGTTTAGCGGTAGACGGAAAGAAGCAGTCGCCTAATAATATCATCTGATCGTGGGTTGAATATAACTTTTGATTGGACTTGAAAAATATATATTTAGAAATATAAATATTCTGTCTTTTATATTCCAGGTTCATGATGATTTACCATAACAAATCAATTCCCGTCTTTCTTGGGCTATTTATTCTATATAATATTTTTTATTCCATATATACTTTTTAATGCAGTAGTGGATGACTAAGATTTTTTTTTTCAAGTACAGTTTAGTCAAAATCCTGTTTGATTAAGCTTGTGATCGAATCCCTGAATTGAAGAGAAAGAAAAAATTCGAGTAAGATAAGAAAATACAAACATAGACAGAGAGAAAGACACCAGCAAGCAAAGAGACAAGAGAGAGAGCCTTATTGCCTTATTGCTTTATTTTTTGTTTGGGTTCCCCCAGGTCCCTCAGTGTGAGGCACCTCGTATATCCACCAGAGAGTTGGTAATGCATCTTCCGGTGTATTTTGCATCTTCCAGTCTTGGATGGTCTGGGATGCATCTTAGGTATCCTGGTATATTTTTTGGCACTATTAATCTACCTCGGCTTGCTCTTTCTGATATTTTTAGCTCCATGATGTTTTCAGTAATTCCTTCTATTTGCTTCCATGCTTGTATTATTATGTAGCGTTCTCTTCTCCTTTCTAGACTGTATAGTTTTAAAATTTGCAGTCTTTCCCAGTAGTCAAGGTCCTTATCTTTTTCTATTCTAGCAGTATAGGACCTTTGTACACTCTCTATTTGTGCAATATCCTTTTGGTAGTGTGGGTACCATATCACATTGCAGAGAGAGAGAGAGAGAGAGAGAGAGAGAGAGAGAGAGTTGTCTTTGGAGGTTATGAATCGCCGTGTTTGTTCCTACAGGAGATATTATTATAACATCCTGCAATCTCTTAAAAACCTCCGTCTCCGGGAATCCTCTTCCTCAGCCTTCATGTTAATGGCGGAGGAGTGACTGACGCCTCCCACTCGAGAGGAGGAGGAGGAGGAGAAGCCTAAAAGCATTAAAAGGGGACTTTATTCTGCCCCGACTTCCTCTCTGTCTCGCCTCTCTTTCCTCTTAAACGAATAACGAATAAACTCATTACAACCGCCATCATCCCGGCCAAGTTCAGCCGTAGCAGTGAACTCGTAAAACCGGGTCGCGCAAACTTAATTTCCGGGTTGGCGAGGGGCGAGAGCGGGTCAACCAAAGAAAGAAAGAAGGAAAAAAAGAAGCGGGAATCTCTTAGAAGGAAAAATAGAATTAAGGACGATTATTTCGTCCATTAAGAGTAAGATTACCGACCTAACATGCGGGAGTTTTGCGATACACATCGCAGAACTTTGAATTTATATCAGATATTTTTGTGTCATTAGAAACCGGAGGTTGAATGTTTACACGTGTTTTTCTTTGCTACAGTTTGTTGGGAGTTTAGGTTTTCTGATTCGCTATCTTAAATGTTTCCAAACATTCCCCATTTCCTTTGAATGATTATCTTGGATTATTTATTAGATAAGGTTCAGTTATCTCTTTATGATTGTTCTAATTATTCATAAGAGGAATCTCAATTTCCTCTGAATAATTAATCTTGGAGGAGGTTATAATCACTTGCGTTTGTTTATTTGGTTATTCATTTGTTTGTTTGTTTGTTAGCAGGATCATGTCAAAACATCTTGCTGGATTTTCACCAAATTTTAGTAACGGATAAGTATTATGTTCTGGAAGATCCCATTAAAGTTTGGATTTGATCCGGATCAAGATCGTTATTCTAATTATTATTGTTATTATTACACAACAGATTAATTCATGGTCAACATATGAAAAAGGACCAAGCTATCCATTTTTCATATGTTGACCATGAATTAATCTGTTGTGTAATAATAACAATAATAACTAGAATAACGATCTTGATCCGGATCAAATCCAAACTTTAATGGGATCTTCCAGAACATAATACTTATCCGTTACTAAAATTTTGAGTTAAAAGTTAACAATCTTCATTGACGGAGGTTTAAAATCTCTAGTTGCCTTTTCTACTTGTAATTATAACATTTGTGTGTCTAAAGAGAAGACAGTTCGATTCTGTTATTTACCCTAGACCCGAATAAAGGAAAAAAAAACAATAGGAGAAAAAAATGTTTTTTTTTTATTCTGGAAAATTCAAAAGAGCTGCCTATGTAGAGATGTATATTAATTTATGAAATCTTGGGAAAACCGAAGCGACCAAAGAATTCCAAAGTTTGGCAGTAGAGGTAAAGTTTTAGTCCTCGAATAATGTCATCCGATTTTAAGTTGAATGTAACTTTTTATTGGACTTGAAAAATAGAGATTTATAAATAGAAATACCGTATTTTCTTTATTCCAGATCCATGATACATATTAACAATAAATTCTCGACTTTCTTGGGCTAATTATTCTACATGATATATTTTTTTTATTCGGATATGCTTTGTAAAAGTGTTAAGAGTTGCATAGGATGGCAAAGTTTTTCTTTTCCAAATACAGATTAGTCAAAATCCTCTCCTGTTTATTTAAGGCTGTGGATGAATCCCGGATTTAATCTCCCTAAAAGATTGAATTGTGTTTGAAAGAGAATGAAGAGAAAGGAGAAAGTGAAAATTCAAGCAATAAAGACTTTTAAAAATACAAACAAAGAGAGACACCAGAAAGGAGAGAGAGAGAGAGAGAGAGAGAGAGGAGAGAGAGAGAGGGAGAGAGAGAGAGAGAGAGAGAGAGAGAGAGAGAGATGTATTTGGAGAGTATGAATCACCGTGTTTGTTCCTACAGGAGATAATATTATAACATCCTTATTATTATTATTATTATTATTATTATTATTATTATTATTATTATTATCATCATAAAAAAATTTTATTATTAGAATAATTATTATTATTTTTAAAATTATTATTATTATTATTATTATTATTATTATTATTATTATTATTATTATCATCATAAAAAATGTTTATTATTAGAATAATTATTATTATTTTTAAAATTATTATTATTATTATTATTATTATTATTATTATTATTATTATCCTCCTCCTCAACCTTCATGTTGATGGTGGAGGAGTGACTGACGCCTCCTACTCGAGATGAGGAGGAGGAGGAGGAAGAGGAGGAAGAGGAGAAAGCCAAAAAACAATAAAAGGCGACTTTATTCTGCCCCGACCTCCTCTCTGTCTCGGCTCTCTTTCCTATCAAACGAATAAACTCATTACAAACTGCCATCATCCCGGCCAAGTTCAGCCGTAGCAGTGAACTCGTAAAACCGGGTCGCGCAAACTTAATTTCCGGGTTGGCGAGGGGCGAGAGCGGGTCAACGAAAGAAAGAAAAAAGTGAAAAAAGGGACCGGAAACTCTTAGAAGGAAAAATAGAATTAAGGACGATTATTTCGTCCATTAAGCGTAAGATTACCGACCTAACGCGCGGGAGTTTTGTGATACACATCGCAGAACTTTGAAGATATAGCGATTTTTTTTCTGCTATTAGAAGTCAGAGCTTAAATGTTTCCATGTTTGGGAGTTTAGGTTTTTGATTCGATATCTCAGATGTTTCCAAACATTCCCCATTTTCTTCGAACGATTATCTCTAATTATTTATGAGATGAGGTTCAGTTATCTCTGTATGATTATTCTAATTATTCATAAGAGGAATCTCAATTTCCTCTGAATAATTAATCTTGATAGATGTTATAAAATCATCTGCGTTTGTTTATTTATATATTCATCCGTTTGCTTATCAGTTAGCAGGATCATGTCAAAAGTTCTCGACGGATTTTCACCAAATTTTAGCAACTGATAAGTATTATGCTCCGGAAGAACCCATTAAATTTTGAGGTGGATTCGGATCAAAATCGTGATTCTGGTTATTATTATTATTATTATTATTATTATTATTATACAGTAAATTCATTCACGGTCAACATATGAAAGAGGGAAAGCTTGCTCCGTAGACTTCAATCAAATGTTGATTATCTTCATTGGCGGAGGTCTGAAATCTCAGTTTGCCTTTTGTACTTGTTATTATTACATTTGTGTGTACAAAGAGAAGGCAGTTCAATACCATCATACACCCAAGACCAGAATATAGAAACTGGAAATAGTGAGTAGGAAAAAGAGTGGATTTTTACAGTGGAAAAGTCGAAAGAGCTGCTTATGAAGAGATGTGTATTGATATATAAAATATTGAGAAAACGGTAGACGGAAAGAAGTACTTGCCAAATAATATCATCCGATCGTAGGTTAAATATAACTTTTGATTGGACTTTAAAAATATATATTTAGAAATATAATTATTCTGTCTTTTATGTTCGTGGACCATGATGACTTACTATAACAATTCAATTCTAGTCTTTGATGGGCTAATTATTTTATATATTTTATTCCATATATACTTTGCTTATGGTTGTGATCGGATACCTTGAAATTAAGAGAAAGGAGAAAAAGAAAATTCAAGCAAGATAAGAAAATACAAACATAGACAGAGGAAAGACACCACCAAGCAAAGAGGGAAGTGAGAGAGAGAGAGAGAGAGAGAGAGAGAGAGAGAGAGAGAGAGAGAGAGAGAGACCAGCAAGGAAAGAGACAAGAGAGAGAGAGAGAGAGAGAGAGAGAGAGAGAGAGAGAGAGACCAGCAAGGAAAGAGACAAGAGAGAGAGAGAGAGAGAGAGAGAGAGACCAGCAAGGAGAGAGAGAGAGAGAGAGAGAGAGAGAGGAGAGAGAGAGAGAGAGAGAGAGAGAGAGAGAGAGATGTCTTTGAAGGTTATGAATCACCGTGTTTGTTCCTAAAGGGGATACTATTATAACATCCTGCAATCCCTTAAAAACCTCCTCCTCTGGGAATCCTCCTCCTCAACCTTCATGTTAATGGCGGAGGAGTGACTGACGCCTCCCACTCGAGAGGAGGAGGAGGAGGAGGAGGAGGAGGAGAAAGCCAAAGCATTAAAAGGCGACTTTATTCTGCCCCCGACCTCCTCTCTGTCTCGCCTCTCTTTCCTATTAACCGAATAAACTCATTACAAACTGCCATCATCCCGGCCAAGTTCAGCCGTAGCAGTGAACTCGTAAAACCGGGTCGCGCAAACTTAATTTCCGGGTTGGCGAGGGGCGAGAGCGGGTCAACGAAAGAAAGAAAGAAGGAAAAAAAGAGGTGGGATTCTCTAAGAAGGAAAAATGGAATTAAGGACGATTATTTCGTCCATTAAGAGTAAGATTACCGACCTAACGCGCGGGGAGTTTTGTGATACACATCGCAGGACTTTGAATTTATATCAGATATTTTTCTGTCATTAGAAACCAGAGCTTGAATGTTTACAAGTGTTTTTCTTTGCTAGTTGGGAGTTTAGGTTTCTGATTCGTTATCTTAGATGTTTCTAAACATTTCCCATTTCCCTTGAATGTTTATCTTGAATGTTTGGATAAGGTTCAGTTATCTCTTTATAATTGTTCTAATTATTCATAAGAGGAATCTCAGTTTCCTCGGAATAATTAATCTTGGAGGAAGTTTTAAAATCATCTGCGTTTGTTTATTTATTTATTTATCTGTTTGTTTGTCTATTAGAAGGATTACATCATAATTTCTTGCTGGGTTTTCAGCAAATTTTAACTGCGAATAAGTATTATGCTCCGGAAGAACCCATTAAATTTGGGGTTGATTCAAATCAAAATCGTGATTTTTGTTATTATTATTATTATTATTATTATTATTATTATTAGAAAGTAGATGCATTCCCGGTCAACATATGAAAAAGAAAAAGCTTGGTCCGTAGACTTGAATCAAATGTTGACAATCTTCATTGGTGGAGGTCTGAAATCTCAGTTGCCTTTTCTACTTGTTATTTACAACATTTGTGTGTCTAAAGTGAAGGCAGTTCAATATCATTATATACCCCCAGACCCAAATCTAAAACTGAAAATAGAGAATAGGAAAAAGAGCAGATTTTTACTGTTGAAAAGTCGGTCAAACGGAAATGAGAACAGAATTCCAAAGTTTAGCGGTAGACGGAAATAAGCAGACGCCAAATAATATCATTCGATCGTAGGTTGAATATAACTTTTGATTGGACTTGATATATATATATATAATATATATATATATATATATATATATATATATATATATATATATACTCAGTATATATATTTAGAGAAATAATTATTCTGTCTTTTATATTCCAAGTCCATGATGATTTACTATAACAATTCAACTGTTGTCTTTCTGGGGCTTATTATTTTATGTAATATTTTCATTCAATATATATTTTGTAAAATAGTAGAATTAAGAGTTTCCCTGGATGACTAAGGTTTTTTTTCAAGCACAGTTTAGTCAAAATCTTGTACAAGGTTGTGATCGAATACCTTGAAATAAAGAGAAAAGGAGAAAGAGAAAATTCAACCAAGATAAGGAAATAAAAACAGAGGGCATAGAGAAAGACACCAGGAAGCAAAGAGAAAAGTGAGAGAGAGAGAGAGAGAGAGAGAGAGAGAGAGAGAGAGAGAGAGAGAGAGAGAGAGTTGTCTTTGGAGGTTATGAATCACCGTGTTTGTTCCTACAGGAGATAATATTGTAACATCCTGAAATCTCTTCAAAACCTCCGCCTTTGGGAATCCTCCTCCTCAACCTTCGTGTTAATGGCGGAGGAGTGACTGACGCCTCCCACTCAAGAGGAGGAGGAGGAGGAGGAGGAGAGACTAAAAGCATTAAAAGACGACTTTATTCTGCCCCCGACCTCCTCTCTGTCTCTCCTCTCTTTCCTATTAAACGAATAAACTCATTACAAACTGCCATCATCCCGGCCAAGTTCAGCCGTAGCAGTGAACTCGTAAAACCGGGTCGCGCAAACTTAATTTCCGGGTTGGCGAGGGGCGAGAGCGGGTCAACGAGAGAAAGAAAGAAGTGAAAAAAAGAGGTGGGAATCTTTGAGGAGGAAAAATAGAATCAAGGACGATTACTTCGTCCATTAAGTGTAAGATTACCGACCTAACGCGCGGGAGTTTTGCGATACACATCGCAGAACTTCGAAGATATAGCGATTTTTCTTCCGAATTTTTACGCTACCTTTAACAGCTTGGACTTGAATGTTTACATCTTTACTATAGTTTGCTGCGAATGTAGATTCCTGATATCTTCAGAAATTGGATATTTTGTTTTTCTTATAATTATTGAAATTGTTGTTCAATAGCTCATATTTAATATACATTTATGAACGATTATGTATGTACTTTAAAGGTTTCAAGGCTGCTCGTGAATGACAGAGACAAGAGAATGACATCGCTCTATCAAGCAGGACAATGCCCTAGAGATTTACCATATACACATATGATTAGCGCCTAAGCTTCCTCTCTACCCAAGCTAGGACCAAGGGGGCCAGGCAATGGCTGCTAATGACTCAACAGATAGACCTATAAGCTCCCCAACCACCCATCCTTAGCTTACAAGGATGGTGAGGTTGTAGCGACTAAAGGAAGTACAAGGTTGAGCGGGATTCGAACCCCAGTCTGGCGATCACCAGTCAGGGACGTTACCACATCGGCCACCACAAAATGGAGATTATTCACCGCTTAGCCTATAATCTGTGTTTAGTTTTTCCTCTGATGTACATTGTATATAGGGTTGAAATTATGTTAATTAGGGAATTGTACTTCGGTATTTAAAAAAAAAAAAAAGTGAAACTTATTACAAAAGCGATAATTATAGAAACCAGAAATCGAACACTGAATATCCAAAGACAACTTTTTGTTAATCTGACATCGAAGATGTTGCCTTAAATGAAAATAGTAAGAACATCATTAATCACAAGTTCACTTTGTTGTGTTTCTGTTAGCTTTTATCTACAACGGTGGATCTCTGGCCGCCGAAAGGAAGATAGTACTAAGTTATAAATTGGATGTCTATTCAAATGATGTTGAGCCTACTTCTTGGTAATAGAGATGAAAGTATGCGACAACAATGTAGGATTTTCGCTTTAACTGCTGGTGTACATTCAGGTCACTTCTGGTCGCCACAACGTAGCGTTATTCAAAACTGCTCAAGGAGCAGGAACCCGTGGTGGCAGAAGACCAACTCTATCTACTACTACTACTACTACTACTACTGCTACTATTACTACTACTACTACTACTACTACTATAGCTTCTGCTACTTTCCCTACAGCTACTGAAGCCTAGGTACTGATCTCGGCGTTGGACTCATTTCTCACCGAGACCGGAGTTCGAAGCTTGTAACAGGAAATGAGAAATTCTTCATTTACTGTTTTTTTTCTATCAAAAATTACATCGGAAGTCGTGGCTAGAAAATCAGGAAATCGACAAGTTAAACATGTGATAAATAGCAGAACCTTTGTGTATATATATTTAGTATGTATATAAATATATATATATATATATATATATATATATATATATATATATATATATATATATATATATATGACAACAATTTTATTGAAACTAAAGTCATAGAGCCGGTAATACTGATATAAATAGTATACATCTCTCTCTCTCTCTCTCTCTCTCTCTCTCTCTCTCTCTCTCTCTCTCTCTCTCTCTCTCTCTCTCTCTCTCAGGGGCCATACATGTGTTCAGTAATCTCAATCATCCATATTTATATAACGCTGGTATTTTTCATTATATCTGCCATCTCCAGTGTTTCAGTATTCACTCTATGCGTAAATGTGATTTCTCATTATACAATAAGATACTATGGATTTTGACTTTCTATCTTTTTGTATGGGTCACTGGGAGTAATCTACAGTATTATAATTTTGTATGCTCTTTTTCTTTCTTTAAAGAACATACAATAATCTATTGCTTGCAAATCTTATAAATTTCTTGTCAGTCCTGATTTTAGCACAAATTCCGATGTTGACTTTGACCTTTTCCAAATATCCATTTTGGGGGAAGAGTTCACGACTTCGGTGCATAGTGCTTTACCAGATAGAGACCTTGGGATTCCCATCTCTGGCGATAGGTGAATGTCTTGTTCGCATAAGGACAGTTTTCACTAAAAATATAGTCAACGTCACCAAGTTTTTGTTCACTTCTCGTAGCAATGATTTCGCTTATGCATGTTGTATGAAATCGTGATAGTGATCCAGGCAGTACACCCTTAGATAACCCGGATTTACTTACCTACCTGGTATAAAGAACAGCTTTTGCCTGGTCTAAGAAGATTCTTTCCACGTCCTAGGATATGTACAGTACATTATTATTATTATCATTATTATTATTATTATTACCTCCACTCACGAAGTTGGGAGGAGGTTGTGTTTTCGCCCCTGTTTGTCTGTTTGTTTGTTTGTGAACAACTTCCTGGCAACAATTATACTCATATAATAGTGAAACTTTCAGGATTAATTGTTATGTTGAGACGTGGAAGTGATTCAATTTTGAAAGTTTTAGGTCAAAGGTCAAGGTCGAGCAGAAGGTCGACCGATTTAACCCTAGCCTCGAGAAATAAGCTGCCGTGACTGAGGTCTGCACTCTCAGTGCCCTTTTCTAGTTATTATTATTATTATTATTATTATTATTAGCCAAGCTACCTAATTGGAAAAGCAGGTTGCTATAAGCCCAAGGGCTCTAACAGGGAACAATAGCCTAGAGAGGAAAGGAAATAAGAATCAAGAGGCGATTGCAACGCCATCTATGCACTAAATTAAACACTAATGAGACTCCTGCTTTGTTGCAAAGGAGCTCTTCCACTGTATAGACGCCATAATAATGGGATCTCTTCCTTATACCTCTAATAGCACAAAATTACCTATATAATTAACATTATCCAAAGGAGAATTAAAGAGGGATAGAACAAGTACGATGCTGATAATCGCAAAGATCAAAGAATGAAAATAAACTACAATAACATTGTCATTCAACAATTACCGATATTATTATTATTATTATCATTATTATTATTATTATTATTATTATTACTTGCTAAGCTGCAAATCTTGTTGGAAAGCAGGATGCTATAAGCCCAGGGGTTCCAACAGGGAAAATAGCTCAGTGAGGAAAGGAAACAAGGAATAATAAGATATTTTAAGAACAGCAACAACACCAAAATAAATTTTTCCTATATAGAGTATAAAAACTTTAACAAAACGAGAAGAAGAGAAATAAGATAGAATAGTGTGCCCAAGTGTACCCTCAAGCAAGAGAATTCTAACCCAAGACAATGGTACAGAGGCTATGGCACTACCCAAGACTAGTGAACAATTGCTTGATTTTGGAGTGTCCTTCTAGAAGAGCTGCTTACCATAACTAAAGATTCTCTCCTACCCTTACCAAGAGGAAAGAAGCCACTGAACAATTAGAGTGCAATAGTTAACCCCTTGAATGAAGAAGAATTGTTTGGTAATCTAAGTGTTTTCAGGTATATGAGGACAGAGGAGAATGTGGAAAGAATATGCCAGGCTATTTGGTGTGTGTGTGTGTGTGTGTGTGTGTGTGTGTGTGTGTGTGTGTGTGTGTGTGTGTGTGTGTGTGTAGGCAATGGGAAAATGAACAAAGATTCTAATCCGAGAAATTCTTAAAAAGCGATGAAATAATTCACACATACACACACACACACACTTTCCTCCTGTTCATCAGGTTTTTGAAACCACTCTCAGACACCAACATCAGGAAGAACATTATATAGCTAAATAACTCAAAAAAAAAGAAAACAAAAAGATATACACCAAAAATGAGACACACTACTAATGAGGACCCAGATAAAGAAAGAGGCGTCACGCC